>NC_091366.1:818884-852708 GCF_038502225.1 Cherax quadricarinatus | reverse complement strand
TGCAGCATATGGGCGAATAGCAAACCTCAGAACAGCATTCCGACATCTTAATAAGGAATCGTTCAGGACCCTGTACACCGTGTATGTTAGGCCCATATTGGAGTATGCGGCACCAGTTTGGAACCCACACCTAGCCAAGCACGTACGGAAATTAGAGAAAATGCAAAGGTTTGCAACAAGACTAGTCCTGGACTAGGAGAGATTAAGGGAAATAAACCTGACGACACTGGAGGACAGGAGATATGATAACGACATATAAAATACTGAGAGGAATCGACAAGGTGGACAAAGACAGGATGTTCCAGACATGGGACACAGCAACAAGGGGACGCAGTTGGAAGTTGAAGACTCAGATGAATCACAGGGATGTTAGGAAGTATTTCTTCAGCCACAGAGTAGTCAGGAAGTGAAATAGTCTGGAAAGTGATATAGTGTAGGGGTAGATGTGGTGTACAGTAGTAATGTGGTGTACAGTAGTGTACACAGTAATGTGGTGTACAGTAGTGTACACAGTAATGTGGTGTACAGTAGTGTACACAGTAATGCGGTGTACAGTGGTGTACACAGTAATGCGGTGTACAGTGGTGTACACAGTAATGTGGTGTACAGTAGTGTACACAGTAATGTGGTGTACAGTAGTGTACACAGTAATGTGGTGTACAGTAGTGTACACAGTAATGCGGTGTACAGTGGTGTACACAGAAATGTGGTGTACAGTAGTGTACACAGTAATGTGGTGTACAGTAGTGTACACAGTAATGTGCTGTACAGTAGTGTACACAGTAATGTAGAGTACAGTAGTGTACACAGTAATGTGGTGTACAGTAGTGTACAGTAGTAATGTGGTGTACAATAGTGTACAGTAGTGTACAGTAGTAATGTGTACAGTAGTGTACACAGTAATGTGGTGTACAGTAGTGTACAGTAGTAATGTGGTGTACAGTAGTGTACACAGTAATGTGGTGTACAGTAGTGTACACAGTAATGTGGTGTACAGTAGTGTACACAGTAATGTGGTGTACAGTAGTGTACACAGTAATGCGGTGTACAGTAGTGTACACAGTAATGTGGTGTACAGTAGTGTACACAGTAATGCGGTGTACAGTAGTGTACACAGTAATGTGGTGTACAGTAGTGTACACAGTAATGCGGTGTACAGTAGTGTACACAGTAATGCGATGTACAGTAGTGTACACAGTAATGCGGTGTACAGTGGTGTACACAGTAATGTGGTGTACAGTGGTGTACACAGTAATGCGGTGTACAGTGGTGTACACAGTAATGTGGTGTACAGTGGTGTACACAGTAATGCGGTGTACAGTGGTGTACACAGTAATCTGGTGTACAGTGGTGTACACAGTAATGCGGTGTACAGTGGTGTACACAGTAATCTGGTGTACAGTGGTGTACACAGTAATGCGGTGTACAGTGGTGTACACAGTAATCTGGTGTACAGTGGTGTACACAGTAATGCGGTGTACAGTGGTGTACACAGTAATCTGGTGTACAGTGGTGTACACAGTAATGCGGTGTACAGTGGTGTACACAGTAATGTGGTGTACAGTGGTGTACACAGTAATGCGGTGTACAGTGGTGTACACAGTAATGTGGTGTACAGTGGTGTACACAGTAATGCGGTGTACAGTGGTGTACACAGTAATGTGGTGTACAGTGGTGTACACAGTAATGCGGTGTACAGTGGTGTACACAGTAATGTGGTGTACAGTGGTGTACACAGTAATGCGGTGTACAGTGGTGTACACAGTAATGCGGTGTACAGTGGTGTACACAGTAATGCGGTGTACAGTGGTGTACACAGTAATGCGGTCTACAGTGGTGTACACAGTAATGCGGTGTACAGTGGTGTACACAGTAATGCGGTGCACAGTGGTGTACACAGTAATGCGGTGTACAGTGGTGTACACAGTAATGCGGTGCACAGTGGTGTACACAGCAATGCGGTGTACAGTGGTGTACACAGTAATGCGGTGCACAGTGGTGTACACAGCAATGCGGTGTACAGTGGTGTACACAGTAATGCGGTGCACAGTGGTGTACACAGCAATGCGGTGTACAGTGGTGTACACAGTAATGCGGTGCACAGTGGTGTACACAGCAATGCGGTGCACAGTGGTGTACACAGCAATGCGGTGTACAGTGGTGTACACAGTAATGCGGTGTACAGTGGTGTACACAGTAATGCGGTGTACAGTGGTGTACACAGTAATGCGGTGTACAGTGGTGTACACAGTAATGCGGTGTACAGTGGTGTACGCAGTAATGCGGTGTACAGTGGTGTACACAGTAATGCGGTGTACAGTGGTGCACGCAGTAATGCGGTGTACAGTGGTGTACACAGTAATGCGGTGTACAGTGGTGTACGCAGTAATGCGGTGTACAGTGGTGTACACAGTAATGTGGTGTACAGTAGTGTACGCAGTAATGCGGTGTACAGTGGTGTACACAGTAATGTGGTGTACAGTAGTGTACGCAGTAATGCGGTGTACAGTGGTGTACACAGTAATGTGGTGTACAGTAGTGTACGCAGTAATGCGGTGTACAGTGGTGTACACAGTAATGTGGTGTACAGTAGTGTACGCAGTAATGCGGTGTACAGTGGTGTACACAGTAATGTGGTGTACAGTAGTGTACGCAGTAATGCGGTGTACAGTGGTGTACACAGTAATGTGGTGTACAGTAGTGTACGCAGTAATGCGGTGTACAGTGATGTACACAGTAATGTGGTGTACAGTAGTGTACGCAGTAATGCGGTGTACAGTGGTGTACACAGTAATGTGGTGTACAGTAGTGTACACAGTAATGCGGTGTACAGTGGTGTACACAGTAATGTGGTGTACAGTAGTGTATACAGTAATGCGGTGTACAGTGGTGTACACAGTAATGTGGTGTACAGTAGTGTACACAGTAATGCGGTGTACAGTGGTGTACACAGTAATGTGGTGTACAGTAGTGTACACAGTAATGCGGTGTACAGTGGTGTACACAGTAATGTGGTGTACAGTAGTGTACACAGTAATGCGGTGTACAGTGGTGTACACAGTAATGTGGTGTACAGTAGTGTACACAGTAATGCGATGTACAGTGGTGTACACAGTAATGTGGTGTACAGTAGTGTACACAGTAATGCGGTGTACAGTGGTGCACACAGTAATGTGGTGTACAGTAGTGTACACAGTAATGCGGTGTACAGTGGTGCACACAGTAATGTGGTGTACAGTAGTGTACACAGTAATGCGGTGTACAGTAGTGCACACAGTAATGTGGTGTACAGTAGTGTACACAGTAATGCGGTGTACAGTAGTGCACACAGTAATGTGGTGTACAGTAGTGTACACAGTAATGCGGTGTACAGTAGTGCACACAGTAATGTGGTGTACAGTAGTGTACACAGTAATGCGGTGTACAGTAGTGCACACAGTAATGTGGTGTACAGTAGTGTACACAGTAATGCGGTGTACAGTAGTGCACACAGTAATGTGGTGTACAGTAGTGTACACAGTAATGCGGTGTACAGTAGTGCACACAGTAATGTGGTGTACAGTAGTGTACACAGTAATGCGGTGTACAGTAGTGCACACAGTAATGTGGTGTACAGTAGTGTACACAGTAATGCAGTGTACAGTAGTGCACACAGTAATGTGGTGTACAGTAGTGTACACAGTAATGCGGTGTACAGTAGTGCACACAGTAATGTGGTGTACAGTAGTGTACACAGTAATGCTGTGTACAGTAGTGCACACAGTAATGTGGTGTACAGTAGTGTACACAGTAATGCGGTGTACAGTAGTGCACACAGTAATGTGGTGTACAGTAGTATAAAGGACTTGTTTGGTAGCTGTAGAGCGGGTAGTTAAATGATATACTTCTTCGGAGGCTTCTTAGTTTATTGTTAAGTAGTGGTGGGTTACACAGGCTTGTGTGTTTGTGCCCATGGCCCGGGCAGGGCCATGCCCACGAGAGAGAGCTGGGAGGCCTTGTGTCTTGATGCCAGGCCGCTGTGTGAGTGAGAGCGAGGCAAGTCTGGGCATACTGAAGTGGGAAGGCCTATAGATGGCAGCACCTGAGTGGCGCGAAATATGAACTAAGCTGGCAGACAGCATGGACTATCTGTGCAGACAGTACAGGCTGTCTACATACGCTCGGCCACCTACCGCGCGTCGTCCCGACGCGACAATACTGGTAGTAAAAGAAACTCGGTCTCTCTCTCGTAGGAACAGGGCACAGAACACAAAATAAAAACATATATATACATATGGACATGGAAAAAAAAAACTTCCTACAGGGAGGGAAGAAAAAAACGTGGGGTGTGCTAAACATCGTGGTCAAAGGCAGTGAGCGTCGATGAGTATCACTGCACGCCTTCCTGCGTCTGGACAGATACTGCAACACGGGAGACATCGCTGCGGCTGAGCTGTGACGTAACAGGGTACGGTCTCCTCTGGAACGGTGAAGCAGACATCGTAGGAGTCGCTGCAGGTTTTCACTCAACCTGGGGCACGACATGCTGGTGCCCTCGAGTGAGGCGTCGACAAAACTCGGCAACTGGGCAGGACTTCTGGCAAGCGACTCAGGACACTCCTCGACTGGTACTGTCGCTGGGCTGTCACTGCCGGCGAGCGTGGAGCGAGTTGTGGAGCGAGTCGTGGCAGAGACGACTGGGCGAAACATCTGGGAGTCGTAACATCATACACCAGACTGCAGTGAGAGAGCTAGCAGTCAAAGTGACATCTTCTTTGTGCAGGCTGCTCACTGAAGCTTGTGACACGAGGCTGACACAGCGCCTGCCGACAGGGCTGGCTGCGGCTTGACGAGTATCATCTCTCGACAGCTGGAGTTATAGCAGAGGTTAGTCTAAGCGTCCCCAGACTTGTTTCTCTACATATAACTGCACTCTGACGGTCTGGAGGTGAAGTGAAACAAATCTCGATGGGAATCGTAGCAGGTACGATTCTGCAGAACATCACGAGCGACGAGCATAAAAGCTTTCTGTACAAGGGGGCTCATACGCTCAGGGCTGAGAAATCAGCTGTCAAACACTGGTCAGGCGGGTGACTAACACAGTGGTGCTACACAGGTCTGGGTGGGCCAGACCTCACTGGACACACGAAACTTTAAAAACACACCGCTGTACATACGGTACAACATGGCTTAAACTAGCAAATGATGCTTTTCTGCGCATAAAACTGACACTAAGACATATACTAAAATGTGAGAACACTGACTAAGAGGAATTAACACACGACATATATTTTCTCTCAATCTTCTCGACAATACTGAAATAATTACTAGAACACTCGATGTGACATCATGTGATGTCAGGCGTGATGTCGCAAGGTGACGTCAGCAGCAGTGACATCAACAGACATCTCGAGGTGACGTCAGGCAGACATCGTGAGGTGACGTCAGCAGACATCGTGAGGTGACGTCAGCAGACATCGTGAGGTGACGTCAGCAGACATCGTGACGTCATGAAGTCGGGCAGCATCGTGGGTGGCGTCGATGTGATGCGGGCAGCAGACCACAGCATGAGGCCTGGGATATCTGGTAACTCACGTGGCTTTGTAGGTCTACGTGATCGCCCACACCCACGTGACGTCGTAATCCACGTAGCTTCGAGTGGCCTCGGGCACTCGGATACACAGCACTGGCAATGAATTCATACGAAAAACAGCAGAAAACACAGCAGAGGGAGTGGGCAGTGGTGAGTGGTGTATGGTAGACGGGTGAGCGTGAGGAGGGCGAGCATGGGCAAGGTGAGGAACAGCCACTTCCTCTCCTCTCCTCTCCTCCCCCACCCACAAACACGTGGAGAAGCTCACACTGGACGCAGAAATCACCACAAAACTCTGGCTTGCTGAAACAGCTGTGCTGAGCTGAACAACAACAGCAACATACAAGTGACGCTGAACACGTGACTTGAGAAACAGCGTGGGACGCTGTGGCGTGGAGTCACTGGGACGCTGTAGCGTGGGGTCACTGTGACGCCACTCACAATTCTCGGAGAATTTCGATAAATTTCGGCTGGATCCTGCTTGTACCTGTGTCTGGATGCTCAAACGTGCAGACACGACATCAGGATAACTCGTTGAGAGACGGATGCTTCTTGTGTAGGGTGATGAAGTGAAGGTGACTTCATACCTCTCCTTCCTCTCTCCAGGGTAAACACAACGCTGCGACCACCGCTGGTACCAATATAAAGGACTTGTTTGGTAGCTGTAGAGCGGGTAGTTAAATGATATACTTCTTCGGAGGCTTCTTACTTTATTGTTAAGTAGTGGTGGGTTACACAGGCTTGTGTGTTTGTGCCCATGGCCCGGGCAGGGCCATGCCCACGAGAGAGAGCTGGGAGTACTTGTGTCTTGATGCCAGGCCGCTGTGTGAGTGAGGGTGAGGCAAGTCTGGGCATACTGAAGAGGCAAGGCCTATAGATGGCAGCACTTGAGTGGCGCGAAATATGAACTAAGCTGGCAGACAGCATGGGCTGTCTGTGCAGACAGTACAGGCTGTCTACATGTACAGTGGTGTACACAGTAATGCGGTCTACAGTGGTGTACACAGTAATGCGGTGTACAGTGGTGTACACAGTAATGCGGTGCACAGTGGTGTACACAGTAATGCGGTGTACAGTGGTGTACACAGTAATGCGGTGCACAGTGGTGTACACAGTAATGCGGTGTACAGTGGTGTACACAGTAATGCGGTGCACAGTGGTGTACACAGCAATGCGGTGTACAGTGGTGTACACAGTAATGCGGTGCACAGTGGTGTACACAGCAATGCGGTGCACAGTGGTGTACACAGTAATGCAGTGCACAGTGGTGTACACAGCAATGCGGTGCACAGTGGTGTACACAGCAATGCGGTGCACAGTGGTGTACGCAGCAATGCGGTGCACAGTGGTGTACACAGCAATGCGGTGTACAGTGGTGTACGCAGCAATGCGGTGTACAGTGGTGTACACAGTAATGCGGTGTACAGTGGTGTACGCAGTAATGCGGTGTACAGTGGTGTACACAGTAATGCGGTGTACAGTGGTGCACGCAGTAATGCGGTGTACAGTGGTGTACACAGTAATGCGGTGTACAGTGGTGCACGCAGTAATGCGGTGTACAGTGGTGTACACAGTAATGCGGTGTACAGTAGTGCACGCAGTAATGCGGTGTACAGTGGTGTACACAGTAATGCGGTGTACAGTAGTGTACGCAGTAATGCGGTGTACAGTGGTGTACACAGTAATGTGGTGTACAGTAGTGTACGCAGTAATGCGGTGTACAGTGGTGTACACAGTAATGTGGTGTACAGTAGTGTACGCAGTAATGCGGTGTACAGTGGTGTACACAGTAATGTGGTGTACAGTAGTGTACGCAGTAATGCGGTGTACAGTGGTGTACACAGTAATGTGGTGTACAGTAGTGTACGCAGTAATGCGGTGTACAGTGGTGTACACAGTAATGTGGTGTACAGTAGTGTACGCAGTAATGCGGTGTACAGTGGTGTACACAGTAATGTGGTGTACAGTAGTGTACACAGTAATGCGGTGTACAGTGGTGTACACAGTAATGTGGTGTACAGTAGTGTACACAGTAATGCGGTGTACAGTGGTGTACACAGTAATGTGGTGTACAGTAGTGTACACAGTAATGCGGTGTACAGTGGTGTACACAGTAATGTGGTGTACAGTAGTGTACACAGTAATGCGGTGTACAGTGGTGTACACAGTAATGTGGTGTACAGTAGTGTACACAGTAATGCGGTGTACAGTGGTGTACACAGTAATGTGGTGTACAGTAGTGTACACAGTAATGCGGTGTACAGTGGTGTACACAGTAATGTGGTGTACAGTAGTGTACACAGTAATGCGGTGTACAGTGGTGTACACAGTAATGTGGTGTACAGTAGTGTACACAGTAATGCGATGTACAGTGGTGTACACAGTAATGTGGTGTACAGTAGTGTACACAGTAATGCGGTGTACAGTGGTGCACACAGTAATGTGGTGTACAGTAGTGTACACAGTAATGCGGTGTACAGTGGTGCACAGTAATGTGGTGTACAGTAGTGTACACAGTAATGCGGTGTACAGTAGTGCACACAGTAATGTGGTGTACAGTAGTGTACACAGTAATGCGGTGTACAGTAGTGCACACAGTAATGTGGTGTACAGTAGTGTACACAGTAATGCGGTGTACAGTAGTGCACACAGTAATGTGGTGTACAGTAGTGTACACAGTAATGCGGTGTACAGTAGTGCACACAGTAATGTGGTGTACAGTAGTGTACACAGTAATGCGGTGTACAGTAGTGCACACAGTAATGTGGTGTACAGTAGTGTACACAGTAATGCGGTGTACAGTAGTGCACACAGTAATGTGGTGTACAGTAGTGTACACAGTAATGCGGTGTACAGTAGTGCACACAGTAATGTGGTGTACAGTAGTGTACACAGTAATGCGGTGTACAGTAGTGCACACAGTAATGTGGTGTACAGTAGTGTACACAGTAATGCGGTGTACAGTAGTGCACACAGTAATGTGGTGTACAGTAGTGTACACAGTAATGCTGTGTACAGTAGTGCACACAGTAATGTGGTGTACAGTAGTGTACACAGTAATGCTGTGTACAGTAGTGCACACAGTAATGTGGTGTACAGTAGTGTACACAGTAATGCGGTGTACAGTAGTGCACACAGTAATGTGGTGTACAGTAGTGTACACAGTAATGCGGTGTACAGTAGTGCACACAGTAATGTGGTGTACAGTGGTGCGCACAGTAATGCGGTGTACAGTAGTGCACACAGTAATGCGGTGTACAGTGGTGCGCACAGTAATGCGGTGTACAGTAGTGTACACAGTAATGCGGTGTACAGTGGTGCACACAGTAATGCGGTGTACAGTAGTGTACACAGTAATGCGGTGTACAGTGGTGCACACAGTAATGTGGTGTACAGTAGTGTACACAGTAATGCGGTGTACAGTGGTGTACACAGTAATGTGGTGTACAGTAGTGTACACAGTAATGCGGTGTACAGTGGTGTACACAGTAATGTGGTGTACAGTAGTGTACACAGTAATGCGGTGTACAGTAGTGTACACAGTAATGTGGTGTACAGTAGTGTACACAGTAATGCGGTGTACAGTAGTGTACACAGTAATGTGGTGTACAGTAGTGTACACAGTAATGTGGTGTACAGTAGTGTACACAGTAATGTGGTGTACAGTAGTGTACACAGCAATGTGGTGTACAGTAGTGTACACAGTAATGTGGTGTACAGTAGTGTACACAGCAATGTGGTGTACAGTAGTGTACACAGTAATGTGGTGTACAGTAGTGTACACAGTAATGCGGTGTACAGTAGTGTACACAGTAATGTGGTGTACAGTAGTGTACACAGTAATGCGGTGTACAGTAGTGTACACAGTAATGTGGTGTACAGTAGTGTACACAGTAATGTGGTGTACAGTAGTGTACACAGTAATGTGGTGTACAGTAGTGTACACAGTAATGTGGTGTACAGTAGTGTACACAGTAATGTGGTGTACAGTAGTGTACACAGTAATGTGGTGTACAGTAGTGTACACAGTAATGTGGTGTACAGTAGTGTACACAGTAATGCGGTGTACAGTAGTGTACACAGTAATGCGGTGTACAGTAGTGTACACAGTAATGTGGTGTACAGTAGTGTACACAGTAATGCGGTGTACAGTAGTGTACACAGTAATGTGGTGTACAGTAGTGTACACAGTAATGTGGTGTACAGTAGTGTACACAGTAATGTGGTGTACAGTAGTGTACACAGTAATGTGGTGTACAGTAGTGTACACAGTAATGTGGTGTACAGTAGTGTACACAGTAATGTGGTGTACAGTAGTGTACACAGTAATGTGGTGTACAGTAGTGTACACAGTAATGTGGTGTACAGTAGTGTACACAGCAATGTGGTGTACAGTAGTGTACACAGTAATGTGGTGTACAGTAGTGTACACAGTAATGTGGTGTACAGTAGTGTACACAGTAATGTGGTGTACAGTAGTGTACACAGTAATGTGGTGTACAGTAGTGTACACAGTAATGTGGTGTACAGTAGTGTACACAGCAATGTGGTGTACAAGTATCACGTGACAATGTTAGACGCAGAAAACAGATGATTTTGTTTACCCAGCAACAAGTGACACAGTCAAGCAACCCTTTACCACCCACACTGTGCCACCCACTGTGCCACCCACTGTGCCACTCACTGTGCCACCCACACTGTGCCATCCACTGTACCACCCACGCTGTGCCACTCACTGTACCACCCACACTGTGCCACCCACTGTGCCACCCACTGTGCCACCCACTGTGCCACCCACTGTACCACCCACTGCACCACCCACACTGTACCACCCACACTGTGCCATCCACTGTGCCATCCACTGTACCACCCACACTGTGCCACCCACTGTGCCACCCACTGTGCCACCCACTGTGCCACCCACTGTACCACCCACTGCACCACCCACACTGTACCACCCACACTGTACCACCCACACTGTGCCATCCACTGTGCCACTCACTGTGCCACCCACTGTGCCACCCACTGTGCCACTCACTCTACCACCCACTGTACCACCCACACTGTACCACCCACACTGTACCACCCACACTGTGCCATCCACTGTGCCACCCACTGTGCCACCCACTGTACCACCCACACTGTGCCACCCACTGTACCACCCACACTGTACCACCCACACTGTACCACCCACACTGTGCCATCCACTGTGCCACTCACTGTACCACCCACACTGTACCACCCACACTGTGCCACTCACTGTGCCGCCCACTGTACCACCCACTGTACCACCTACACTGTACCACCCACACTGTGCCATCCACTATGCCACTCACTGTGCCACCCACTGTACCACCCACACTGTACCACCCACACTGTGCCATCCACTGTGCCACCCACTGTACCACCCACACTGTACCACCCACACTGTACCACCCATAGTGTGCCACCCACTGTGCCACCCACTGTGCCACCCACTGTACCACCCACACTGTACCACCCACACTGTACCACCCATAGTGTGCCACCCACTGTGCCACCACCTGTGCCACCCACTGTACCACCCACACTGTACCACCCACACTGTACCACCCATAGTGTGCCACCCACTGTGCCACCCACTGTACCACCCACTGTACCACCCACACTGTACCACCCACACTGTACCACCCATAGTGTGCCATCCACTGTGCCACTCACTGTGCCACCCACTGTACCACCCACACTATACCACCCACACTGTACCACCCATAGTGTGCCACCCACTGTGCCACCCACTGTGCCACCCACTGTACCACCCACACTGTACCACCCACACTGTACCACCCATAGTGTGCCACCCACTGTGCCACCCACTGTACCACCCACTGTACCACCCACACTGTACCACCCACACTGTACTACCCATAGTGTGCCACCCACTGTGCCACCCACTGTGCCACCCACTGTACCACTCACTGTTCCACCCACTGTACCACCCACACTGTGCCACCCCACACTGTGCCACCCACTGTGCCACCCACTGTACCACCCACTGTGCCACCCACTGTACCACCCACTGTGCCACCCACTGTGCCACCCACACTGTGCCACCCACTGTACCACCCACACTGTACCACCCACAATGTGCAACCCACTGTGCCACCCACACTATACCACCCACTGTGCGACCCACACTGTGCCACCCATTGTACCACTCACACTGTGCCACCCTCTGTACCACCCACACTGTGCCACCCACTGTGCCACCCATTGTACCACGCACTGTGCCACCCACTGTGCCAACCACTATACCACACACTGTACCACCCACACTATACCACCCACTGTGCCACCCACTGTGCGACCCACACTGTGCCACCCACTGTGCCACCCACTGTACCACCCACACTGTACCACCCACTGTACCACCCACACTGTGCCACCCACTGTGCCACCCGTTGTACCACCCACTGTGCCAACCACTATACCACCCAGTGTACCACCCACACTGTGCCACCCATTGTGCCACCCACACTGTGCCACCCACTGTGCCACCCACTGTGCCACCCATTGTACCACCCACTGTACCACCCACTGTGCCACCCACTGTATCACCTACTGTACCACCCACACTGTGCCATCAACTGTGCCACCCACACTGGGTCACCCACTGTGCCACCCACACTGTGCCACCCACTATGCCACCCAGTGTGCCACCTATTGTACCACCCACTGTACCACCCACTGTGCCACCCATTGTACCACCCACTGTACCACCCACTGTGCCACCCACTGTACCACCCACACTGTGCCACCAACTGTGCCACCCACTGTACCACGCACTGTACCACCCACACTGTGCCAACCACTGTGCCACCCACTGTGCCACCCACTGTGCTACCCACTGTACCACCCACTGTACCACCCAGACTGTGCCACCCACTGTGCCACCAACTGTGCCACCCACTGTGCCACCCGCACTGCCACCCACAGTGCCACCCACTGTGCCACCCACACTGTGCCACCCACACTGTACCACCCACACTGTACCACCCACACTGTACCAACCACACTGTACCACCCATTGTGCCACCCTCCCTGTACCACCCACACTGTGCCACCCACACTATGCCCCCCACACTGTGCCACCCTCCCTGTACCACCCACACTGTACCACCCACACTGTGCCACCCACACTGTACCACCCACACTGTACCACCCACACTGTACGAACCACACTGTACCAACCACACTGTACCAACCACACTGTACCACCCACACTATGCCCCCCACACTATACCACCCTCCCTGTACCACCCACACTTTGCCACCCACTGTGCCACCCACACTGTGCCACCCACTGTGCCACCCACACTGTACCACCCACACTGTACCACCCACACTGTACCACCCACACTGTACCACCCACACTGTACCACCCACACTGTACCACCCACACTGTACCAACCACACTGTACCACCCACACTATGCCCCCCACACTATACCGCCCACTGTGCCATCCTCCCTGTACCACCCACACTGTACCACCCACACTATGCCCCCCACACTATACAGCCCACTGTGCCACCCTCCCTGTACCACCCACACTGTACCACCCACACTGTGCCACTAACTGTACCACCCACACTATGCCACCTACACTGTACCAACAACACTGTACCACCCACACTGTGCCACTAACTGTACCACCCACACTATGCCACCTACACTGTACCAACAACACTGTACCACCCACACTATGCCACCTACACTGTACCAACCACACTGTACCAACCACACTGTGCAACCCTCCCTGTACCACCCACACTGTGCCACCCACACTGTACCAACCACACTGTGCCACCGACCATCAATATTAACACTTTTATCTTGGGATAAACAGACAACAAACAGGCAACAGGGAGTAATGATCCTTGTGGGAGCCCAGTTGTCACCTTCACCCATACTGCCAATACTTCCTCCCAGACCCCCACTACATCTCCCTATTGCACAGTTTATTATAATATTAATATTTCTACAAGTACATACAGAGAAGACACCTGCTGTCACTGTTCACCTAGCAGTAAGTAGGTACCTGGGTGTTAGTTGACTGGTGTGGGTGGCATCCTGGGGGACAAAACTGACATAATTTGCAGGAAATGCTCAGCATAACAAGCGGATTTCTATATAGTGTCATTGGTGTCAGCTATGGACTGTATAAGTTATACCTGTGATTGTAGTTATTATTATTTCAAGAACTGTGTGTGTGTGTGTGTGTGTGTGTGTGTGTGTGTGTGTGTGTGTGTGTGTGTGTGTGTGTGTGTGTGTGTGTGTGTGTGTGTGTGTGTGTGTGAGTGTGTGTGTGTGTGTATAAAGGGTCTGAGGACATACTTAACACTTCCCGGTTTCAACTTAATAAACAGGACTGTCTCACAATCATGGCAATCATCTTCTTAGAAAAAAAACTCTCTCTCTCTTTGTTTCTCTCTCTGTTTCTCTCTCTCTCTCTGTTTCTCTGTCTGTCTGTCTGTCTGTCTGTCTGTCTGTCTGTCTGTCTGTCTCTCTCTCTCTCTCTCTCTCTCTCTCTCTCCTTGGAAGGCTTCAAGGCTTGTTTTAAAGCCTGGTTACATGCTCGGCCAAACACCGTGTTTGGATGTGTTTTAATAATTTTTGAAGCTGTTATTGTTGTTGTTGTTGTTGTTGTTGTTGTTGTTGTTGTTGTTGTTGTTGTTGTTGTTGTTGTTGTTGTTGTTGTTGTTGAGTCAAACTCTCCTCACCAGTGTTCCAGTAGTCACTCTCCTCACCAGTGTTCCAGTAGTCACTCTCCTCACCAGTGTTCCAGTAGTCACTCTCCTCACCAGTGTTCCAGTAGTCACTCTCCTCACCAGTGTTCCAGTAGTCACTCTCCTCACCAGTGTTCCAGTAGTCACTCTCCTCACCAGTGTTCCAGTAGTCACTCTCCTCACCAGTGTTCCAGTAGTCACTCTCCTCACCAGTGTTCCAGTAGTCACTCTCCTCACCAGTGTTCCAGTAGTCACTCTCCTCACCAGTGTTCCAGTAGTCACTCTCCTCACCAGTGTTCCAGTAGTCACTCTCCTCACCAGTGTTCCAGTAGTCACTCTCCTCACCAGTGTTCCAGTAGTCACTCTCCTCACCAGTTTTCCAGTAGTCACTCTCCTCACCAGTGTTCCAGTAGTCACTCTCCTCACCAGTGTTCCAGTAGTCACTCTCCTCACCAGTGTTCCAGTAGTCACTCTCCTCACCAGTGTTCCAGTAGTCACTCTCCTCACCAGTGTTCCAGTAGTCACTTTCCTCACCAGTGTTCCAGTAGTCACTCTCCTCACCAGTGTTCCAGTAGTCACTCTCCTCACCAGTGTTCCAGTAGTCACTCTCCTCACCAGTGTTCCAGTAGTCACTCTCCTCACCAGTGTTCCAGTAGTCACTCTCCTCACCAGTGTTCCAGTAGTCACTCTCCTCACCAGTGTTCCAGTAGTCACTCTCCTCACCAGTGTTCCAGTAGTCACTCTCCTCACCAGTGTTCCAGTAGTCACTCTCCTCACCAGTGTTCCAGTAGTCACTTTCCTCACCAGTGTTCCAGTAGTCACTCTCCTCACCAGTGTTCCAGTAGTCACTCTCCTCACCAGTGTTCCAGTAGTCACTCTCCTCACCAGTGTTCCAGTAGTCACTCTCCTCACCAGTGTTCCAGTAGTCACTCTCCTCACCAGTGTTCCAGTAGTCACTCTCCTCACCAGTGTTCCAGTAGTCACTCTCCTCACCAGTGTTCCAGTAGTCACTCTCCTCACCAGTGTTCCAGTAGTCACTCTCCTCACCAGTGTTCCAGTAGTCACTCTCCTCACCAGTGTTCCAGTAGTCACTCTCCTCACCAGTGTTCCAGTAGTCACTCTCCTCACCAGTGTTCCAGTAGTCACTCTCCTCACCAGTGTTCCAGTAGTCACTCTCCTCACCAGTGTTCCAGTAGTCACTCTCCTCACCAGTGTTCCAGTAGTCACTCTCCTCACCAGTGTTCCAGTAGTCACTCTCCTCACCAGTGTTCCAGGAGTCACTCTCCTCACCAGTGTTCCAGTAGTCACTCTCCTCACCAGTGTTCCAGTAGTCACTCTCCTCACCAGTGTTCCAGTAGTCACTGTCCTCACCAGTGTTCCAGGAGTCACTCTCCTCACCAGTGTTCCAGTAGTCACTCTCCTCACCAGTGTTCCAGTAGTCACTCTCCTCACCAGTGTTCCAGTAGTCACTCTCCTCACCAGTGTTCCAGTAGTCACTCTCCTCACCAGTGTTCCAGTAGTCACTCTCCTCACCAGTGTTCCAGTAGTCACTCTCCTCACCAGTGTTCCAGTAGTCACTCTCCTCACCAGTGTTCCAGTAGTCACTCTCCTCACCAGTGTTCCAGTAGTCACTCTCCTCACCAGTGTTCCAGTAGTCACTTTCCTCACCAGTGTTCCAGTAGTCACTCTCCTCACCAGTGTTCCAGTAGTCACTCTCCTCACCAGTGTTCCAGTAGTCACTCTCCTCACCAGTGTTCCAGTAGTCACTCTCCTCACCAGTGTTCCAGTAGTCACTCTCCTCACCAGTGTTCCAGGAGTCACTCTCCTCACCAGTGTTCCAGTAGTCACTCTCCTCACCAGTGTTCCAGTAGTCACTCTCCTCACCAGTGTTCCAGTAGTCACTCTCCTCACCAGTGTTCCAGTAGTCACTCTCCTCACCAGTGTTCCAGTAGTCACTCTCCTCACCAGTGTTCCAGTAGTCACTCTCCTCACCAGTGTTCCAGTAGTCACTCTCCTCACCAGTGTTCCAGTAGTCACTCTCCTCACCAGTGTTCCAGTAGTCACTCTCCTCACCAGTGTTCCAGTAGTCACTCTCCTCACCAGTGTTCCAGTAGTCACTCTCCTCACCAGTGTTCCAGTAGTCACTCTCCTCACCAGTGTTCCAGTAGTCACTCTCCTCACCAGTGTTCCAGTAGTCACTCTCCTCACCAGTGTTCCAGTAGTCACTCTCCTCACCAGTGTTCCAGTAGTCACTCTCCTCACCAGTTTTCCAGGAGTCACTCTCCTCACCAGTTTTCCAGTAGTCACTCTCCTCACCAGTGTTCCAGTAGTCACTCTCCTCACCAGTTTTCCAGGAGTCACTCTCCTCACCAGTGTTCCAGTAGTCACTCTCCTCACCAGTTTTCCAGTAGTCACTCTCCTCACCAGTTTTCCAGTAGTCACTCTCCTCACCAGTGTTCCAGTAGTCACTCTCCTCACCAGTTTTCCAGTAGTCACTCTCCTCACCAGTGTTCCAGTAGTCACTCTCCTCACCAGTGTTCCAGTAGTCACTCTCCTCACCAGTGTTCCAGTAGTCACTCTCCTCACCAGTGTTCCAGTAGTCACTCTCCTCACCAGTTTTCCAGTAGTCACTCTCCTCACCAGTTTTCCAGTAGTCACTCTCCTCACCAGTGTTCCAGTAGTCACTCTCCTCACCAGTTTTCCAGTAGTCACTCTCCTCACCAGTTTTCCAGGAGTCACTCTCCTCGCCAGTGTTCCAGTAGTCACTCTCCTCACCAGTTTTCCAGGAGTCACTCTCCTCACCAGTGTTCCAGTAGTCACTCTCCTCACCAGCTTTCCAGCAGTCACTCTCCTCACCAGTGTTCCAGTAGTCACTCTCCTCACCAGTGTTCCAGTAGTCACTCTCCTCACCAGTGTTCCAGTAGTCACTCTCCTCACCAGTGTTCCAGTAGTCACTCTCCTCACCAGTGTTCCAGTAGTCACTCTCCTCACCAGTGTTCCAGTAGTCACTCTCCTCACCAGTGTTCCAGTAGTCACTCTCCTCACCAGTGTTCCAGTAGTCACTCTCCTCACCAGTGTTCCAGTAGTCACTCTCCTCACCAATGTTCCAGTAGTCACTCTCCTCACCAGTGTTCCAGTAGTCACTCTCCTCACCAGTGTTCCAGTAGTCACTCTCCTCACCAGTGTTCCAGTAGTCACTCTCCTCACCAGTGTTCCAGTAGTCACTCTCCTCACCAGTGTTCCAGTAGTCACTCTCCTCACCAGTGTTCCAGTAGTCACTCTCCTCACCAGTGTTCCAGTAGTCACTCTCCTCACCAGTGTTCCAGTAGTCACTCTCCTCACCAGTGTTCCAGTAGTCACTCTCCTCACCAGTGTTCCAGTAGTCACTCTCCTCACCAGTGTTCCAGTAGTCACTCTCCTCACCAGTGTTCCAGTAGACACTCTCCTCACCAGTTTTCCAGTAGTCACTCTCCTCACCAGTGTTCCAGTAGTCACTCTCCTCACCAGTGTTCCAGTAGTCACTCTCCTCACCAGTGTTCCAGTAGTCACTCTCCTCACCAGTGTTCCAGTAGTCACTCTCCTCACCAGTGTTCCAGTAGTCACTCTCCTCACCAGTGTTCCAGTAGTCACTCTCCTCACCAGTGTTCCAGTAGTCACTCTCCTCACCAGTGTTCCAGTAGTCACTCTCCTCACCAGTGTTCCAGTAGTCACTCTCCTCACCAGTGTTCCAGTAGTCACTCTCCTCACAAGTGTTCCAGTAGTCACTCTCCTCACCAGTGTTCCAGTAGTCACTCTCCTCACCAGTGTTCCAGTAGTCACTCTCCTCACCAGTGTTCCAGTAGTCACTCTCCTCACCAGTGTTCCAGTAGTCACTCTCCTCACCAGTGTTCCAGTAGTCACTCTCCTCACCAGTGTTCCAGTAGTCACTCTCCTCACCAGTGTTCCAGTAGTCACTCTCCTCACCAGTGTTCCAGTAGTCACTCTCCTCACCAGTGTTCCAGTAGTCACTCTCCTCACCAGTGTTCCAGTAGTCACTCTCCTCACCAGTGTTCCAGTAGTCACTCTCCTCACCAGTGTTCCAGTAGTCACTCTCTTCACCAGTGTTCCAGTAGTCACTCTCCTCACCAGTGTTCCAGTAGTCACTCTCCTCACCAGTTTTCCAGTAGTCACTCTCCTCACCAGTGTTCCAGTAGTCACTCTCCTCACCAGTGTTCCAGTAGTCACTCTCCTCACCAGTGTTCCAGTAGTCACTCTCCTCACCAGTGTTCCAGTAGTCACTCTCCTCACCAGTGTTCCAGTAGTCACTCTCCTCACCAGTGTTCCAGTAGTCACTCTCCTCACCAGTGTTCCAGTCACTCTCCTCACCAGTGTTCCAGTAGTCACTCTCCTCACCAGTGTTCCAGTAGTCACTCTCCTCACCAGTGTTCCAGTAGTCACTCTCCTCACCAGTGTTCCAGTAGTCACTTTCCTCACCAGTGTTCCAGTAGTCACTCTCCTCACCAGTGTTCCAGTAGTCACTCTCCTCACCAGTGTTCCAGTAGTCACTCTCCTCACCAGTGTTCCAGTAGTAAATCTCCTCACCAGTGTTCCAGTAGTCACTCTCCTCACCAGTGTTCCAGTAGTCACTCTCCTCACCAGTGTTCCAGTAGTCACTCTCCTCACCAGTGTTCCAGTAGTCACTCTCTTCACCAGTGTTCCAGTAGTCACTCTCCTCACCAGTGTTCCAGTAGTCACTCTCCTCACCAGTTTTCCAGTAGTCACTCTCCTCACCAGTGTTCCAGTAGTCACTCTCCTCACCAGTGTTCCAGTAGTCACTCTCCTCACCAGTGTTCCAGTAGTCACTCTCTTCACCAGTGTTCCAGTAGTCACTCTCCTCACCAGTGTTCCAGTAGTCACTCTCCTCACCAGTGTTCCAGTAGTCACTCTCCTCACCAGTGTTCCAGTAGTCACTCTCCTCACCAGTGTTCCAGTAGTCACTCTCCTCACCAGTGTTCCAGTAGTCACTCTCCTCACCAGTGTTCCAGTAGTCACTCTCCTCACCAGTGTTCCAGTAGTCACTCTCCTCACCAGTGTTCCAGTAGTCAATCTCCTCACCAGTGTTCCAGTAGTCACTCTCCTCACCAGTTTTCCAGTAGTCACTCTCCTCACCAGTGTTCCAGTAGTCACTCTCCTCACCAGTGTTCCAGTAGTCACTCTCCTCACCAGTGTTCCAGTACTCTCCTCACCAGTGTTCCAGTAGTCACTCTCCTCACCAGTGTTCCAGTAGTCACTCTCCTCACCAGTGTTCCAGTACTCTCCTCACCAGTGTTCCAGTAGTCACTCTCCTCACCAGTGTTCCAGTAGTCACTCTCCTCACCAGTGTTCCAGTAGTCATTCTCCTCACCAGTGTTCCAGTAGTCACTCTACTCACCAGTGTTCCAGTAGTCACTCTCCTCACCAGTGTTCCATTAGTCACTCTCCTCACCAGTGTTCCAGTAGTCACTCTCCTCACCAGTTTTCCAGTAGTCACTCTCCTCACCAGTGTTCCAGTAGTCACTCTCCTCACCAGTGTTCCAGTAGTCACTCTCCTCACCAGTGTTCCAGTAGTCACTCTCCTCACCAGTGTTCCAGTAGTCACTCTCCTCACCAGTGTTCCAGTAGTCACTCTCCTCACCAGTGTTCCAGTAGTCACTCTCCTCACCAGTGTTCCAGTAGTCACTCTCCTCACCAGTGTTCCAGTAGTCACTCTCCTCACCAGTGTTCCAGTAGTCACTCTCCTCACCAGTGTTCCAGTAGTCACTCTCCTCACCAGTGTTCCAGTAGTCACTCTCCTCACCAGTGTTCCAGTAGTCACTCTCCTCACCAGTGTTCCAGTAGTCACTCTCCTCACCAGTGTTCCAGTAGTCACTCTCCTCACCAGTGTTCCAGTAGTCACTCTCCTCACCAGTGTTCCAGTAGTCACTCTCCTCACCAGTCTTCCAGGAGTCACTCTCCTCACCAGTGACGTACGGACATCTTTCCATCCTAGCCTCTCTCTCTCTCTCTCTACAAAGAATATCACTCGGCTCAGTATCCTCCTCAGCTCACTATTCTGGGCTCATTCTCAAGAATATAGAAAACTGATTCTGGGAGTCAAAAACAATATTTATACATAACAATATCTATGGATAACACACAACAGATAACATAGTTATACAGCATACGCCAAGATATACACATGTATATGCATCCCCTAGAAAACATACATAAAGAGTGCATACATTTAACATACATTTAGACAATATACATGTCTAGGTCATGAATACGATTCATGTACAATACCTGAGTAACTTTGTCAATGAGGTGTTTAAACAACCCGGTTTTTATTTTTTAATCTAGGTCATAGACCTGGCCGCGGGGGCGTTGACCCCTGGAATCCCCCTCCAGGTATGAAGAATGCTGGAGACGGTGATTTGAGGTGATCAGTCCCTCAGCCTTGACAGGAAGTGTTCAGTCCCTAAAACTAATTGACTGAGCACTCGTATCAAGGCTGAACATCATCATAATGTGACGTTGTTATAATTGTAACCACTGGTAAGCCAGTGGACGGCTTCGGTCAGATGACCAAAAGCTTCAGCTGCGGGTCAGGAATCACTTGTCCTGTTTCCCGACAAACATTACTTAAGCTAACCTATCAAGATTACAAATACCACCTCTCTCAGCCGCTCCAGAGAGCACTTCGATGTTCTTGCGTTACGTAGCGCCTCCGCGAGACTCCGCGAGGCTCCTGACACAAGGTTTAACCTACTGGTTATTCCCGTGGTTTATATGTATGGCTGGTGACACTAACTACAGTGTAGACGCCCACTTGTTAATTCTTATACCAAAAACACAAAGAATAACAAGGCATAATGCCGTGTCCGTTCTTGTCTACCACTACTCCCCCTACTTACTACGGTCACCGCTACTTTCACTACCAGCATTGCCTCTACCACTATTTCTCCATTTCCTTGTTTCTTCTCTCTCTCTGTCCCGTCCCTCTCCCCCCTCTCTTATATATACACTGGCTCCCTCACCTGCATGTGTTAGTGTGACTTTGTAAATGGTCCAAGTCGGACCGAAACGTCGTCGTAAGCTCCTTTCTCCTATGTGTGGGTTATATGTGTATATACCTAACTCAACCATGTTGAGGAAGCTTACAGTGCAGGTGTAACATTTCGAAATAAAGATACCTAACTGTTGCATATGCGTCTTACCTAACAACATGGTTGTTAGAGTTCTTATCTAGAAAGTTGATAAGAGCAGATGCAGCCCTGCTAGCAGACTCCTGCTAGAACCAGCAGTGTGTATAATCTAGGGTTGATCACAAGAGCAGATGCAGCCCTGCTAGCAGACTCCTGCTTAGAACCAGCAGTGTGTATAATCTAGGGTTGATCACAAGAGCAGATGCAGCCCTGCTAGCAGACTCCTGCTAGAACCAGTAGTGTGTATAATCTAGGGTTGATCACGAGAGCAGATGCAACCCTCCTAGTAGACCCCTGCTAGAACCAGTAGTGTGTATAATCTAGGGTTGATCACGAGAGCAGATGCAACCCTGCTAGTAGACTCCTGCTAGAACCAGTAGTGTGTATAATCTAGGGTTGATCACGAGAGCAGATGCAACCCTGCTAGTAGACCCCTGCTAGAACCAGTAGTGTGTATAATCTAAGGTTGATCACGAGAGCAGATGCAACCCTCCTAGTAGACCCCTGCTAGAACCAGTAGTGTGTATAATCTAAGGTTGATCACAAGAGCAGATGCAACCCTCCTAGTAGACCCCTGCTAGAACCAGTAGTGTGTATAATCTAGAGATGCGTGGCAAAGATTATAACTTGACAGCAAGAACACTCACTTTATCTCACAATATACACTTTAAGATGGCCGGATTTCCATGGTGTTCTCCCAGCAAGGTAAACAGACAACAACAACGGGAATTATGAACCGACCCCTGTGCAACTAGGTGAGCACACACACACACATACAGGAGCTGTGACTAGACTCCTGCAATGACAACTAGGTGAGTACACACACATATCAACACTGAGTGACAAGGCAGACACCAGATACACTAGACGGAACATGAAAGAGTGAGAGAGGGAATGAGGGAGTGAGATAAACAATACCAGAGGAGACTGGAAAGATAAGAGATTCTCTCTCTCTCTCTCTCTCTCTCTCTCTCTCTCTCTCTCTCTCTCTCTCTCACACACAGTGTGGGGTATCCACTGCCCCCCACGGTGCCATCAGTCTAGGGAGTACGTCATTCTTCACCATCTGGGGGCTGTCAGCATGATGTCAGCTCCTCACAAACGGTGGTAAAACATCACAATTAAAATTTGACTGATGTTACCGTGCCGTCAGCGCCCCAACTAGACTGACAACCTCATAACTGACTCCCCGACTGACATCAAAATGATGTCATCTCCTCGGAGAAGTAATGAAAAGTAACGAGAAGTCAGACTATAAAACGAGACCAACAGACAGACAGACCATAAGACTAGACCCACAAACAGACAGACGAGACACCCGTGTATGCACCAAGACGGTGTATATATTTAGCGAGTATAATCAGCGTTTAGCCTTTAGACTTAAGTGAGAGCGCTGGGAATGAAGACTGACAGGAGGCGAAACTTTTAGTCCCAAGATAAACAAAACAAAGGCTGGATGAACTGGCTGTGTTGGCTGTGTGGCTGTCTATATGGCTGACTGGCTATATTTATTCAGACTGAACAGTGATCCTGACTGTTTCTGGATCATCAGTATGCATGGACAACAATAACAACAACAACAAGAATAATAATAATAATAATAATAATAATAATAATAATAATAATAATAATAATAATAATAATGTATATTTCTACAAGCACAGGTATAACTTATAAAGACCATAGCTGACATCAATGACATACTACTGTCTAGAAAGCCGCTTGTTATGCAGAGCATTTCTCGCAAATTAGGTCAATTTTGTCCCAGGATGCGACCCACACCAGTCCACTAACACTCGGGTACCTATTTTACTGATGGGTCAACATGGACAGCAGGTGTAAAGTGGCTAACACCCAGGTGCCTATTTTCCTGCTAGGTGAACAGTGACAGTAGGTGTTCTCACTGCAACGATAGGAGACACCAGGTTATTATGCATGGCTGAGACTACCTCCACGACCGTTGAAAATTGTATTAAATACTGATAAACTGAAGATTAATTAACAGTTGGATATCTTTATTGACGAAACGTTTCGCCCACGCAGGAGGCTTCTTCAGTCAGATAAAGAGGCAACAGCTACAATAGTGAAGCTAAGATACTACAATCAGTCAATCAGCTTGAACTGGTTACAACAACAACTGGTCTGGAACGATATCGTTCCAGACCAGCAGTTACTTCACACCAATAAAAACCACAATAAATTCCTGGTTATGGCTGATGGCTGTTTGAATGTCTGCCTCAACACTTGTTATGTCGTGTTAAGTGCTGAGATAGATTTAAGACACAGATGAACTATGAATGTGTCTGCGTGTGTTGACGGAGAGAGAAGGTTCAACTGACAGCAACTAGCGTCAACAATAACATCCACTGTCACTCTTGATATATATATATATATATATATATATATATATATATATATATATATATATATATATATATATATATATATATATATATATATATATATATGCAATAAGATCACAGTAAACAGGTGATTTCAGAATATGCAAAACAACCACTCTGAAAGAATAGAGAAATTCCAAGCGATTTCGTGACTACTCACATTATCAAGGAACTATGAAAGTAAAGCATCCAAGGAAGCTATATAAGGGGTCTGGCCAGCACCTATATATATATATATATATATATATATATATATATATATATATATATATATATATATATATATATATATAATGTCGTGCCGAATAGGCAGAACTTGCGATCTTGGCTTAAATAGCAACGCTCATCTTGCCATATAGGACAAGTGAAAATTTTTGTATGCAATAATTTCCTGGTATTGTAGCAACAGCTACAATACCAGGAACAACAGTAGCTGCTACATCAGCAGGAACAACAGTAGCTGCTACATCAGCAGGAACAACAGTAGCTGCTACATCAGCAGGAACAACAGTAGCTGCTACATCAGCAGGAACAACAGTAGCTGCTACATCAGCAGGAATAGCAGCTACAACAGCACGTACAGCAGATCCAACAGCATGAACTATAATAGCATCTGCAGAAGCAACAGAGACTTAGGTCTCGAGACACTCCCCAGATAGGGAGCCAAACTATACCACGGGTGGGGATAGAACCCGCGATCAGAGAGTCTCAAAACTCCAGACCGTCGCGTTAGCCACTGGTTCTATCCCCGTGGTATGGTTTGTTTGCAATCGTGTCATTACGATTTCGTGAGTCATGTTAGGGAGCCAAGGCCGGGTCACCACTATTGGAACAGCAACATTACCAGCTACAACAGGAACATAAACATTAGGAACAACAGCAACAGTAGCTGCTACAACAATAGCTACAGCAACAGTAGCTGCTACAACAATAGCTACAGCAACAGCAGCAGTAGCCAGTTATTACTGGTCCACTACACCTACAGTACACGTACACGGACCAACACGTACCCGTAAAGAAAAACACGTACCCGGCGCCTGTCAGAGGAGAATCCTACTACCCAAGTTACCCTCCAAAGGCAACCCCAGGCACCTGGACTCAACCCCAACACAAACAGGCGGGTACATACAAAGCCAAACGATATAAAATAATCTACAAAAATAAAAACTAAACCAAAACAGAATATAAAACGTAACAGATAGATTAAAAAATAAATTTTACATAAATAGCGTCGAGTTGTGTTTGTATACTGATAAAAGTTTTAGTTACCCCTCGAGAGAGGAAAAAAAGTTCGCTATAACTAAGATAAAACGGAAGAGATCATATTTTTTTTTTGCAATATTACGGGGGCGCTGACCCCCGGAATACCCTTCAGGTATATTCCGGGTATAATTATTATTTTAAATATTATTTTAATACTAATATTATGATTATAATAATCTTAAGATTATTATTATATTGACATTAGGATTATTATAATTATATTAACATTAGGATTATAATTATATTAACATTAGGATTATTATAATTATATTAACATTAAGCTTATTATAATTATATTGACATTAGGATTATTATAATTATATTAACATTAAGATTATTATAATTATATTAACATTAGGATTATTATAATTATATTAACATTAAGATTATTATAATTATATTAACATTAGGATTATTATAATTATATTAACATTAGGATTATTATAATTATATTAACATTAGGATTATTATAATTATATTAACATTAAGCTTATTATAATTATATTGACATTAGGATTATTATAATTATATTAACATTAGGATTATAATTATATTAACATTAGGATTATTATAATTATATTAACATTAGGATTATTATAATTATATTAACATTAGGATTATTATAATTATATTAACATTAGGATTATTATAATTATATTAACATTAAGCTTATTATAATTATATTGACATTAGGATTATTATAATTATATTAACATTAGGATTATAATTATATTAACATTAGGATTATTATAATTATATTAACATTAGGATTATTATAATTATATTAACATTAGGATTATTATAATTATATTAACATTAGGATTATTATAATTATATTAACATTAGGATTATTATAATTATATTGACATTAGGATTATTATATTAACATTAGGATTATTATAATTATATTGACATTAGGATTATTATAATTATACTGACATTAGGATTATTATAATTATATTAACATTAGGATTATAATTATATTGACATTAGGATTATTATAATTATATTAACATTAGGATTATTATTATTATATTGACATTAGGATTATTATAATTATATTAACATTAGGATTATTATAATTATATTAACATTAGGATTATTATAATTATAGTAACATTAGGATTATTATATTAACATTAGGATTATTATAATTATATTGACATTAGGATTATTATAATTATACTGACATTAGGATTATTATAATTATATTACATTAGGATTATAATTATATTGACATTAGGATTATTATAATTATATTAACATTAGGATTATTATAATTATATTAACATTAGGATTATTATAATTATATTAACATTAGGATTATTATAATTATATTGACATTAGCATTATTATAATTATATTAACATTAGAATTATTATAATTACATTAACATTAGAATTATTATAATTACATTAACATTAGGATTATTATAATTATATTAACATTAGGATTATTATAATTATATTAACATTAGGATTATTATAATTATATTAACATTAGGATTATTATAATTATATTAACATTAGGATTATTATAATTATATTAACATTAGGATTATTATAATTATATTAACATTAGGATTATTATAATTATATTAACATTAGGATTATTATAATTATAGTAATATAAGAATTATCATTGATTCACTTATTATTATTGTTATTACATTCAAAGGGGGAGCGCTATATCCGTAGGGGTGGTACAACGCCTAGGCGAGCCTAGCTCCAACTCCTCGGATCAAGAGTCCTTCAAGATGTGCACAAAAATTGACCAATATTATACAAATTTTTCAAGAATTGTACAAAATTCAGAAGAATTGTGCAAAAAACCTAACTGGAATTGTACATAATTCACAAGAATTGTACAAAAAAATACTGGAATTGTATGTAATTCATAAGAATTGTACAAAATTCACAGGAACTGTACAAAATTCACAGAAACTGTACAAAATTCACAGGAACTGTACAAAATTCACAGAAACTGTACAAAATTCACAGGAACTGTACAAAATTCACAGAAACTGTACAAAATTCACAGGAACTGTACAAAATTCACAGGAACTGTACAAAATTCACAGGAACTGTACAAAATTCACAGGAACTGTACAAAATTCACAGGAACTGTACAAAATTCACAGAAACTGTACAAAATTCACAGGAACTGTACAAAATTCACAGGAACTGTACAAAATTCACAGGAACTGTACAAAATTCACAGGAACTGTACAAAATTCACAGGAACTGTACAAAATTCACAGGAACTGTACAAAATTCACAGAAACTGTACAAAATTCACAGAAACTGTACAAAATTCACAGAAACTGTACAAAATTCACAGAAACTGTACAAAATTCACAGGAACTGTACAAAATTCACAGGAACTGTACAAAATTCACAGGAACTGTACAAAATTCACAGAAACTGTACAAAATTCACAGAAACTGTACAAAATTCACAGAAACTGTACAAAATTCACAGAAACTGTACAAAATTCACAGGAACTGTACAAAATTCACAGGAACTGTACAAAATTCACAGGAACTGTACAAAATTCACAGGAACTGTACAAAATTCACAGGAACTGTACAAAATTCACAGAAACTGTACAAAATTCACAGGAACTGTACAAAATTCACAGAAACTGTACAAAATTCACAGGAACTGTACAAAATTAACAGAAACTGTACAAAATTCACAGGAACTGTACAAAATTCACAGAAACTGTACAAAATTCACAGAAACTGTACAAAATTCACAGGAACTGTACAAAATTCACAGGAACTGTACAAAATTCACAGGAACTGTACAAAATTCACAGGAACTGTACAAAATTCACAGGAACTGTACAAAATTCACAGAAACTGTACAAAATTCACAGGAACTGTACAAAATTCACAGGAACTGTACAAAATTCACAGGAACTGTACAAAATTCACAGGAACTGTACAAAATTCACAGAAACTGTACAAAATTCACAGGAACTGTACAAAATTCACAGAAACTGTACAAAATTCACAGGAACTGTACAAAATTCACAGGAACTGTACAAAATTCACAGGAACTGTACAAAATTCACAGGAACTGTACAAAATTCACACTGTACAAAATTCAGAAACTGTACAAAATTCACAGGAACTGTACAAAATTCACAGGAACTGTACAAAATTCACAGGAACTGTACAAAATTCACAGGAACTGTACAAAATTCACAGAAACTGTACAAAATTCACAGGAACTGTACAAAATTCACAGGAACTGTACAAAATTCACAGAAACTGTACAAAATTCACAGGAACTGTACAAAATTCACAGAAACTGTACAAAATTCACAGGAACTGTACAAAATTCACAGAAACTGTACAAAATTCACAGGAACTGTACAAAATTCACAGGAACTGTACAAAATTCACAGGAACTGTACAAAATTCACAGAAACTGTACAAAATTCACAGGAACTGTACAAAATTCACAGGAACTGTACAAAATTCACAGGAACTGTACAAAATTCACAGAAACTGTACAAAATTCACAGGAACTGTACAAAATTCACAGGAACTGTACAAAATTCACAGAAACTGTACAAAATTCACAGAAACTGTACAAAATTCACAGAAACTGTACAAAATTCACAGAAACTGTACAAAATTCACAGGAACTGTACAAAATTCACAGGAACTGTACAAAATTCACAGGAACTGTACAAAATTCACAGGAACTGTACAAAATTCACAGAAACTGTACAAAATTCACAGGAACTGTACAAAATTCACAGGAACTGTACAAAATTCACAGAAACTGTACAAAATTCACAGAAACTGTACAAAATTCACAGAAACTGTACAAAATTCACAGAAACTGTACAAAATTCACAGGAACTGTACAAAATTCACAGGAACTGTACAAAATTCACAGAAACTGTACAAAATTCACTCTGATTTAGAGATACCTGGCTTTCGCAATGAGTATATTGTTCTTTACTGATTAGTTCTTCTTGATCGCCGGTATTCTCCCGGTCTGGGTGTTGTCCAGATGGTGACCCGGCCTTGACTCCGTCTTGGCAGTGTCTCAGACTTATGTCTGCCATGGGAGGAGGTACAAGTTCCTCCTCATCTTCTGGGACCAACTGTCCCCAGGCCTACCCCCATTCCCCTCCCTCACGGGGCTCGTAGGGGGAAGCTAGGCCTCTGGTCTGCCATCTTTAACGCCCCAGGGGGGCTCGTGGGAATGGCAGTCTTGTGAGCTGCAGATGGTAGCAAGCTCTGGCTCTGGCACCTTCCCCGCCCCAGGGGGGGTATGGGAATGGCAGTTGTTGCAACCCCTGAATGGGTTACAATGATTATTATGTATATGTAATGTATATTACCTTTTCATTTAATTTTATATTGCTTATATTTGCGATAATAGCTAAATCGCAAATGTATTGCCTTATATTGTTATTTGACATAGCTTATGTTGTTAGGATGTATATAAAATGTGCTCAGTTAGTCTTGATTGTCAAACTACTGTAATTATCGCTTGTCGCTCATTATACTGCCGGCTTCTGAGCTGCGCTGTCCACGGGGCTATCACGTGATCGAGGGGGGTGGTGTCCTCACCTCTCGTGAAGTAGTCAGTCTGCTGTAGACTCGCTTGGTCTTTGGACAGATTGTCTGTCTCATTATTCTTGTTAGTTCTGTAGAACTCTGTTCACAGAACATTGTATAGACTTTGTGATTTTCGACGTTGTACTGAGGTTGTGTGTCGCTTAGACACTCTGAACATCTCAGGTCCTTAGCGATAGCTTCTGACCTAATTTTGTACTGGTTCCTGTGTATTGTCACAGTCGGGTGTTTCCTATGCTGAACATAGATTCAGTAGTATGGGAGTTTTGTAACTTTTGTGGAGGATCTGCTGATGGTCCCTACTTAGTGTCGTTATATTATCTCCCAGTTCCTGATTCTGTGTCGCAGTCGCATATTGCAATGCTATTGGGCTTAGCATTCTTTGTTGTTCAAGCAGACTGTTCGGGTTGCCAGTCGGTCAAGATGTTAGTTTATTTGAGGACTTTGTCAGTCACTTGTTTAAGTCTTATTCGAGTCTTGAGACATAGCTAACTACTTAAGAGCACTTACACGCACACACACACTTGTACATATTTGTAATATCTTATTAAATGTTAATGTACCAGACGGTACTTAAGAATTATAAATGTGATATGTGCTTTCAGCACAATAATATTGAACTCGAGAGATTGATTTTATTTTGATTGCTGTAATTAATTTAATTTGATAATATACCTCTAGACAACTTACTGCTTAATAAATTTATTAAATTTTAATTTCTCTAGTTAGTAGCCTACCAGTTGTAATCTTAAAGCACTATTGAACCATACTGAATTTTAATGGATAATTGGACAAGGATACTGACTACTTGTTACGAAAACCCAGTAACAGGCTGGATGCTAGAAGGGCAGTCCTTTCTAGTATTCACTGGAGATCTCTAAGCTTTTAGAATCGCGTTTTTTGTAACAAATGGGGGCCTGTCCGGGATGGTCTTGATCCAAGGTGTTGGAGAAATTGTCCAGTTTGACATACTAGTACTTCTATGATCAAACACTTGGAGTACTTTCCTAATCTGAAGACTTTGAGTTTAGTCTTGTACAACATACCAGGAGGATGTATGTACCTGACTGAGTCTCTTGATCCAAGGAGATGGAAATACTGTTTATGAGTTCTAACTCTAAGACAACCAACAGTAAAATTCCTATCAGGATTATAGTTTCCCATAATCACTCTCTCGTGGTACAATTATTTTTGTGATGTATGCCAAAGTGAAACAGTTAATTGATACTCTGACTTTGTCTGAGTTAAGTACATTAAAACTTCAGACGTGTTGGCGAGTAGCCAAATATCTCGGTGTGACGTATAACAGGAATTACACAGCTGAAACTGTCAGAGCATTAATTAAAGATATATTGTTTCCTGCTCATACAGAGATGTCTGATTATGATTCAGATTCAGAAAGCCTAGTGTCACAATTAGGAAGTATGGCTCTATTTGAAGTTGATGAAAGAGCAACTAAGGCCGAATTGAGCCTAGTGTCCGAGCCTAGTGTAGCTCAGTTCTCGCTCACGCCTTCCCTCACTGACACATTAGTACAGAGTATAGCTTGTATGACTAAGCCTCACGCTAGTACTGTGTATGCTACACCTGTATCTACTTATCCTAGACCAGATCTAGACTCTCTAGAGACGGCTGGACGAAGTGTCCGACCTAAGGACCGTCCAGACCATGTTAATTTCCCTACTCCTCCATTACCCACTGGTCCTATCTCTCAGGAACAGTTTGAGAGGTTTGAACGCCTCATTATGTTGCAGACTGCACAAATTGAGGCACAGAGGAAATTGAACAAAGAAGATTTCCAAAGAGAAAATGTTAGTCTGTTAAGACAACAGACTGATATATCACAGGACACATTTAATGTGCAGAAAGCTGCATCCATGGTTCCTAAGTTTTTTGAAAGTGACTTAGACACATATTTTGATGTGTTTGAGAACCAGGCTCGTGCTATGAACTGGCCACGTAAGCACTGGGCAACATTGTTGCATACTGCTTTGACAGGAAGAGCTCAAACCTGTACTGCAGCTTTGCCATTTGCCAAGTACATTAGTTATGACGCTGTCAAACAATTCTAGAGACATATAACTTGTTACCTGTAAGTTATCAAAGAGCATTTCGTACGTTACAACGACGACAAGATCAAACTTGTGTAGAGTTTGCTCGTGAGAAAAAAGTTGCATTTGAGAGGTGGTCTAGAGCTGCTAAATGTAACAACTACGACAGCCTTGTTCAGTTGTTACTACATGAAGAGTTTAACAACTGTATGTCTGCTGTCATACAAGAATATCTGATCGATCATACTACCTCGGATATTCTGGAAACTGCAGCATTAGTAGACAATTACGAGATTTCTCACAAACTTGTACGTACTAAAACACAGAGAAACAAGGTAACTAAAGATTGTCCTAGAAGCTGGCAACCTAAATCAGCTGCTCATTGCCGGCCTGATGTACCTGCTACTGTAACTTCTCGTACCTTTACCAGGAAAACTCACAATCGTGAATCTGTCTCTGTGGCTAGACAGAAATCTGATATCGAGAAGAAGAAAGTTAAATGTACCTATTGTAATAGAAAAGGACATGCTAGAGAGTATTGCTATAAGTTAGAAAGAGATACGAGAAACAGTCTTGCGGCTGGCGCCCCCACTCAAGTCGTATCCTCTTCCGAGCAACAAAGGCACCAAAATCCTAGCAATTCCTCTTATCCTACTGTTTTAGATAATGTTACTCAGGATAGATGACTAGTGTCAGAAAGTGTATCTGACGAAAAGATTCGTTCAGTGATGAGTCCTTACTTTTCGAGAGATAAAGTAGGATTTGACGAATCACATCTAACTGAGATAATTTCTTTCAGAGACACTGGCAGTTATCTCACATTATTAAGAGAAGATGTACTGCCCATAACTGACGATACCTATTGCAAGATAGATGTATTGTTAGAAGCCTATGGAGGGGCTGTTATAAAAGTACCTCTTCACAAAGTTTATATTGAAACAAGTTATTATACTGGTTATATTTCAGTGGGTATATCCAGTGGTGTATTTCCCCTCAGGTCAGTGGACTTGTTGATAGGGAACGATATCCTTCATGCTGGTATATGTAAAGAACCACTTGTGATTGATAATAACACTGATGATAATTATGCCATTGAAGCTTGTAGAGAGAAACCTATTTTATTTCCTCTCAGCGCAATTACTAGAGCTATGTCAAAGATTCAACAACCATCCTCGTCTCCTGTTGAGTTAGTTGATGACAATGATTTGGGGTTGAATATGTTGTTTAGTGACGCTCTGCGCCCAGGGTCATTAACACTGACTCCCCCTGGTCATCAACCTAGTCAAGACACAACTGACGTTAAATTTCTAACTCATGAAGAATTAATCAAGGATCAGTTTGTTGATCAGTCACTGGAAAGACTGAGAGATATAGCAGTTACTGAGAGTGAAGCAAAGGATCTCGATAATTGTTACTATTATAGTAACGGTGTACTGATGGAGAAAAATACATGTAAGTTGTCAGCTGATAGTGTTTCCACCACAGTCAAGCATCTAGTTGTGTTACCAGTTACATTTCGTGAACAAGCCATTGATTTTGCTCACAATAGTCCCATAGGAGGACATTTGGGTGCCAAGAAGACACTCGGTAAACTGGCAAAACATTTTACTTGGGAAAAGATGAAGGAAACAGTAGCTGATCATGTGCGACGTTACCACGTGTGTCAAGTGACAGGCAAGCCAGCACACACACCTCCACCTACACCTCTCACTGAGTTCATTAGTAGCAAAGTTCAGTTTATCTGGACTAGAGATTGTTCGGACTCGTTCAAAAGGTTGAAGCATCTGCTTTCCTCTGCTCCAGTGTTGAGTCCTAATTTCAATCTTTCCATCTTTTTACATATAGATGCGAGTGGCTATGCAGTGGGTGCTGTGCTGCTCCAACAGTCAACATCCACTGATATTCTCCATCCTATATGTTACTATTCATCTAAGCTTAAACGACACCAGAAAAATTATGCCACTA
>NC_091366.1:733884-803884 GCF_038502225.1 Cherax quadricarinatus | reverse complement strand
GCAGTAACAGCAACAGCAGCAGCAACAGCAATAACAGCAGCAGTAACAGCAACAGCAGCAGCAACAGCAGCAATAACGGCAGCAGTAACAGCAACAGCAGCAGCAACAGCAGCAATTACAACAGCAGTAACAGCAACAGCAGCAATAACACACAAGAACATCTGTGACTTCACCCTGGTCAAGGAACAGCGACAGCTCTCAGCAGCCACTATCAGCAGTGGCAGGAAAACAGAGATATGACGCTAATAATCATACTACAAACTGTCAGCAATACCATTACTGCTGACGGCATCACTGACAACACACCATCTCTCAGACTGTGTCTAGAACCAAAGAGCATGTCAGTAATGTCAGCCTGGGAGCGGAAGTCACCTAGTACACACACACCTAGACGGGTTTACATACTTGAGAGAGGTTGGGAGCGGAAGTCACCTAGTACACACACACCTAGATGGGTTTACATACTTGAGAGAGGTTGGGAGCGGAAGTCACCTAGTACACACACACCTAGACGGGTTTACATACATGAGAGAGGTTGGGAGCGGAAGTCACCTAGTACACACACACCTAGACGGGTTTACATACTTGAGAGAGGTTGGGAGCGGAAGTCACCTAGTACACACACACCTAGACGGGTTTACATACTTGAAAGAGGTTGGGAACGGAAGTCACCTAGTACACACACACCTAGACGGGTTTACATACTTGAGAGAGGTTGGGAGCGGAAGTCACCTAGTACACACACACCTAGACGGGTTTGCATACTTGAAAGAGGTTGGGAGTGGAAGTCACCTAGTACACACACACATAGACGGGTTTACATACTTGAAAGAGGTTGGGAGCGGAAGTCACCTAGTACACACACACCTAGACGGGTTTACATACTTGAAAGAGGTTGGGAGCGGAAGTCACCTAGTACACACACACCTAGACGGGTTTGCATACTTGAAAGAGGTTGGGAGCGGAAGTCACCTAGTACACACACACCTAGACGGGTTTGCATACTTGAAAGAGGTTGGGAGCGGAAGTCACCTAGTACACACACACCTAGACGGGTTTACATACTTGAAAGAGGTTGGGAGCGGAAGTCATCTAGTACACACACACCTAGACGGGTTTACATACTTGAAAGAGGTTGGGAGCGGAAGTCACCTAGTACACACACACCTAGACGGGTTTGCATACTTGAAAGAGGTTGGGAGCGGAAGTCACCTAGTACACACACACCTAGACGGGTTTACATACTTGAAAGAGGTTGGGAGCAGAAGTCACCTAGTACACACACACCTAGACGGGTTTACATACTTGAGAGAGGTTGGGAGCGGAAGTCACCTAGTACACACACACCTAGACGGGTTTGCATACTTGAAAGAGGTTGGGAGCGGAAGTCACCTAGTACACACACACCTAGACGGGTTTACATACTTGAAAGAGGTTGGGAGCGGAAGTCACCTAGTACACACACACCTAGACGGGTTTACATACTTGAAAGAGGTTGGGAGCGGAAGTCACCTAGTACACACACACCTAGACGGGTTTGCATACTTGAAAGAGGTTGGGAGCGGAAGTCACCTAGTACACACACACCTAGACGGGTTTACATACTTGAAAGAGGTTGGGAGCGGAAGTCACCTAGTACACACACACCTAGACGGGTTTACATACTTGAGAGAGGTTGGGAGCGGAAGTCACCTAGTACACACACACACCTAGACGGGTTTACATACTTGAGAGAGGTTGGGAGCGGAAGTCACCTAGTACACACACACCTAGACGGGTTTACATACTTGAGAGAGGTTGGGAGCGGAAGTCACCTAGTACACACACACCTAGACGGGTTTACATACTTGAGAGAGGTTGGGAGCGGAAGTCACCTAGTACACACACACCTAGACGGGTTTACATACTTGAGAGAGGTTTGGTAAGCTGGGCAGATGTCGACTGTTATCGTACATACATAGTATCATGCTGAAACACATATTATTGTGTTCCGTTTTCTTAAACAAGCTGCCTTGGTCGAGTCAGTGGTGCTGTTAGACAGCACAGTGAGAGGCTCTGGGGTCTACTAGGGTGTCTTCTGGGGTCTACTAGCGTGTCTTCAGGGGTCTACTAGCTTGTCTTCAGGGGTCTACTAGCGTGTCTTCAGGGGTCTACTAGCGTGTCTTCAGGGGTCTACTAGCTTGTCTTCTGGGGTCTACTAGCGTGTCTTCAGGGGTCTACTAGCGTGTCTTCAGGGGTCTACTAGCTTGTCTTCAGGGGTCTACTAGCGTGTCTTCAGGGGTCTACTAGCGTGTCTTCAGGGGTCTACTAGCTTGTCTTCTGGGGTCTACTAGCGTGTCTTCAGGGGTCTACTAGCGTGTCTTCAGGGGTCTACTAGCTTGTCTTCTGGGGTCTACTAGCGTGTCTTCAGGGGTCTACTAGGGTGTCTTCTGGGGTCTACTAGCGTGTCTTCAGGGGTCTACTAGCTTGTCTTCTGGGGTCTACTAGCTTGTCTTCAGGGGTCTACTAGCGTGTCTTCAGGGGTCTACTAGCGTGTCTTCTGGGGTCTACTAGCGTGTCTTCTGGGGTCTACTAGCTTGTCTTCAGGGGTCTACTAGCTTGTCTTCTGGGGTCTACTAGCGTGTCTTCTGGGGTCTACTAGCGTGTCTTCTGGGGTCTACTAGCGTGTCTTCAGGGGTCTACTAGGGTGTCTTCTGGGGTCTACTAGCGTGTCTTCAGAGGTCTACTAGCGTGTCTTCTGGGGTCTACTAGCGTGTCTTCTGGGGTCTACTAGCTTGTCTTCAGGGGTCTACTAGCGTGTCTTCTGGGGTCTACTAGCTTGTCTTCTGGGGTCTACTAGCGTGTCTTCAGGGGTCTACTAGCGTGTCTTCAGGGGTCTACTAGCTTGTCTTCTGGGGTCTACTAGCGTGTCTTCAGGGGTCTACTAGCGTGTCTTCTGGGGTCTACTAGCGTGTCTTCTGGGGTCTACTAGCTTGTCTTCTGGGGTCTACTAGCGTGTCTTCTGGGGTCTACTAGCTTGTCTTCAGGGGTCTACTAGCGTGTCTTCAGGGGTCTACTAGCGTGTCTTCAGGGGTCTACTAGCTTGTCTTCTGGGGTCTACTAGCGTGTCTTCAGGGGTCTACTAGCGTGTCTTCTGGGGTCTACTAGCGTGTCTTCTGGGGTCTACTAGCTTGTCTTCTGGGGTCTACTAGCGTGTCTTCTGGGGTCTACTAGCTTGTCTTCAGGGGTCTACTAGCGTGTCTTCAGGGGTCTACTAGCGTGTCTTCAGGGGTCTACTAGCTTGTCTTCTGGGGTCTACTAGCTTGTCTTCAGGGGTCTACTAGCGTGTCTTCAGGGGTCTACTAGCGTGTCTTCTGGGGTCTACTAGCGTGTCTTCTGGGGTCTACTAGCTTGTCTTCTGGGGTCTACTAGCGTGTCTTCAGGGGTCTACTAGCGTGTCTTCAGGGGTCTACTAGCGTGTCTTCAGGGGTCTACTAGCTTGTCTTCTGGGGTCTACTAGCTTGTCTTCAGGGGTCTACTAGCGTGTCTTCAGGGGTCTACTAGCTTGTCTTCTGGGGTCTACTAGCGTGTCTTCAGGGGTCTACTAGCGTGTCTTCTGGGGTCTACTAGCTTGTCTTCTGGGGTCTACTAGCTTGTCTTCAGGGGTCTACTAGCGTGTCTTCAGGGGTCTACTAGCTTGTCTTCTGGGGTCTACTAGCGTGTCTTCAGGGGTCTACTAGCGTGTCTTCTGGGGTCTACTAGCTTGTCTTCAGGGGTCTACTAGCGTGTCTTCAGGGGTCTACTAGCGTGTCTTCAGGGGTCTACTAGCTTGTCTTCTGGGGTCTACTAGCTTGTCTTCAGGGGTCTACTAGCGTGTCTTCAGGGGTCTACTAGCTTGTCTTCTGGGGTCTACTAGCGTGTCTTCAGGGGTCTACTAGCGTGTCTTCTGGGGTCTACTAGCTTGTCTTCAGGGGTCTACTAGCGTGTCTTCAGGGGTCTACTAGCGTGTCTTCAGGGGTCTACTAGCTTGTCTTCAGGGGTCTACTAGCGTGTCTTCAGGGGTCTACTAGCGTGTCTTCAGGGGTCTACTAGCTTGTCTTCTGGGGTCTACTAGCGTGTCTTCAGGGGTCTACTAGCGTGTCTTCTGGGGTCTACTAGCGTGTCTTCAGGGGTCTACTAGCTTGTCTTCTGGGGTCTACTAGCGTGTCTTCAGGGGTCTACTAGCGTGTCTTCTGGGGTCTACTAGCTTGTCTTCAGGGGTCTACTAGCGTGTCTTCAGGGGTCTACTAGCGTGTCTTCAGGGGTCTACTAGCTTGTCTTCTGGGGTCTACTAGCTTGTCTTCAGGGGTCTACTAGGGTGTCTTCTGGGGTCTACTAGCGAGTCTTCAGGGGTCTACTAGCTTGTCTTCTGGGGTCTACTAGCTTGTCTTCAGGGGTCTACTAGCGTGTCTTCAGGGGTCTACTAGCGTGTCTTCTGGGGTCTACTAGCGTGTCTTCTGGGGTCTACTAGCTTGTCTTCTGGGGTCTACTAGCGTGTCTTCTGGGGTCTACTAGCTTGTCTTCAGGGGTCTACTAGCGTGTCTTCAGGGGTCTACTAGCTTGTCTTCTGGGGTCTACTAGCTTGTCTTCAGGGGTCTACTAGCGTGTCTTCAGGGGTCTACTAGCGTGTCTTCTGGGGTCTACTAGCGTGTCTTCTGGGGTCTACTAGCTTGTCTTCTGGGGTCTACTAGCGTGTCTTCTGGGGTCTACTAGCTTGTCTTCAGGGGTCTACTAGCGTGTCTTCAGGGGTCTACTAGCGTGTCTTCTGGGGTCTACTAGCGTGTCTTCTGGGGTCTACTAGCGTGTCTTCTGGGGTCTACTAGCGTGTCTTCTGAGGTCTACTAGCTTGTCTTCAGGGGTCTACTAGCGTGTCTTCAGGGGTCTACTAGCGTGTCTTCTGGGGTCTACTAGCGTGTCTTCAGGGGTCTACTAGCGTGTCTTCTGGGGTCTACTAGCGTGTCTTCTGAGGTCTACTAGCTTGTCTTCAGGGGTCTACTAGCGTGTCTTCAGAGGTCTACTAGCGTGTCTTCTGGGGTCTACTAGCGTGTCTTCAGGGGTCTACTAGCGTGTCTTCAGGGGTCTACTAGCGTGTCTTCTGAGGTCTACTAGCTTGTCTTCAGGGGTCTACTAGCGTGTCTTCAGGGGTCTACTAGCGTGTCTTCTGGGGTCTACTAGCTTGTCTTCAGGGGTCTACTAGCGTGTCTTCTGGGGTCTACTAGCTTGTCTTCTGGGGTCTACTAGCTTGTCTTCAGGGGTCTACTAGCGTGTCTTCAGGGGTCTACTAGCGTGTCTTCTGGGGTCTACTAGCGTGTCTTCTGGGGTCTACTAGCGTGTCTTCTGGGGTCTACTAGCGTGTCTTCTGGGGTCTACTAGCTTGTCTTCTGGGGTCTACTAGCTTGTCTTCTGGGGTCTACTAGCTTGTCTTCAGGGGTCTACTAGCGTGTCTTCAGGGGTCTACTAGCGTGTCTTCAGGGGTCTACTAGCGTGTCTTCAGGGGTCTACTAGCGTGTCTTCAGGGGTCTACTAGCGTGTCTTCAGGGGTCTACTAGCGTGTCTTCAGGGGTCTACTAGCGTGTCTTCAGGGGTCTACTAGCTTGTCTTCAGGGGTCTACTAGCGTGTCTTCAGGGGTCTACTAGCGTGTCTTCAGGGGTCTACTAGCGTGTCTTCAGGGGTCTACTAGCTTGTCTTCAGGGGTCTACTAGCGTGTCTTCAGGGGTCTACTAGCTTGTCTTCTGGGGTCTACTAGCTTGTCTTCAGGGGTCTACTAGCGTGTCTTCAGGGGTCTACTAGCGTGTCTTCTGGGGTCTACTAGCGTGTCTTCTGGGGTCTACTAGCGTGTCTTCTGGGGTCTACTAGCGTGTCTTCTGGGGTCTACTAGCCTGTCTTCTGGGGTCTACTAGCTTGTCTTCAGGGGTCTACTAGCTTGTCTTCAGGGGTCTACTAGCGTGTCTTCAGGGGTCTACTAGCGTGTCTTCAGGGGTCTACTAGCGTGTCTTCAGGGGTCTACTAGCGTGTCTTCAGGGGTCTACTAGCGTGTCTTCAGGGGTCTACTAGCGTGTCTTCAGGGGTCTACTAGCTTGTCTTCAGGGGTCTACTAGCGTGTCTTCAGGGGTCTACAAGCTTGTCTTCAGGGGTCTACTAGCGTGTCTTCAGGGGTCTACTAGCGTGTCTTCAGGGGTCTACTAGCGTGTCTTCAGGGGTCTACTAGCTTGTCTTCAGGGGTCTACTAGCTTGTCTTCAGGGGTCTACTAGCGTGTCTTCAGGGGTCTGCTAGCTTGTCTTCAGGGGTCTACTAGCGTGTCTTCAGGGGTCTACTAGCGTGTCTTCAGGGGTCTACTAGCGTGTCTTCTGGGGTCTACTAGCGTGTCTTCAGGGGTCTACTAGCGTGTCTTCAGGGGTCTACTAGCGTGTCTTCAGGGGTCTACTAGCTTGTCTTGTGGGGTCTACTAGCTTGTCTTCAGGGGTCTACTAGCGTGTCTTCAGGGGTCTACTAGCTTGTCTTCTGGGGTCTGCTAGCTTGTCTTCAGGGGTCTACTAGCTTGTCTTCAGGGGTCTACTAGCGTGTCTTCAGGGATCTGCTAGCTTGTCTTCAGGGGTCTACTAGCGTGTCTTCAGGGGTCTACTAGCGTGTCTTCAGGGGTCTACTAGCGTGTCTTCTGGGGTCTACTAGCGTGTCTTCAGGGGTCTACTAGCGTGTCTTCAGGGGTCTACTAGCGTGTCTTCAGGGGTCTACTAGCGTGTCTTCAGGGGTCTACTAGCGTGTCTTCAGGGGTCTACTAGCTTGTCTTCAGGGGTCTACTAGCTTGTCTTCAGGGGTCTACTAGCGTGTCTTCAGGGGTCTACTAGCTTGTCTTCAGGGGTCTACTAGCTTGTCTTCAGGGGTCTACTAGCGTGTCTTCAGGGGTCTACTAGCTTGTCTTCAGGGGTCTACTAGCGTGTCTTCAGGGGTCTACTAGCTTGTCTTCAGGGGTCTACTAGCTTGTCTTCAGGGGTCTACTAGCGTGTCTTCAGGGGTCTACTAGCTTGTCTTCAGGGGTCTACTAGCGTGTCTTCAGGGGTCTACTAGCGTGTCTTCAGGGGTCTACTAGCTTGTCTTCAGGGGTCTACTAGCGTGTCTTCAGGGGTCTACTAGCGTGTCTTCAGGGGTCTACTAGCTTGTCTTCAGGGGTCTACTAGCTTGTCTTCAGGGGTCTACTAGCGTGTCTTCAGGGGTCTACTAGCTTGTCTTCAGGGGTCTACTAGCTTGTCTTCAGGGGTCTACTAGCGTGTCTTCAGGGGTCTACTAGCTTGTCTTCAGGGGTCTACTAGCGTGTCTTCAGGGGTCTACTAGCTTGTCTTCAGGGGTCTACTAGCGTGTCTTCAGGGGTCTACTAGCTTGTCTTCAGGGGTCTACTAGCTTGTCTTCAGGGGTCTACTAGCGTGTCTTCAGGGGTCTACTAGCTTGTCTTCAGGGGTCTACTAGCGTGTCTTCAGGGGTCTACTAGCGTGTCTTCTCATGACCTTCATCAAGGTCTTCTCAGGGGAACTTGAAACACTGCTCTCAGCTGCCAACTGCACTTTTGCGATATCCTTAAAAGAGACGGCAAAATCTACCACAACTCTGCCGATAGGTGACCTCAGGTGACCTCAGGTGACCTCAGGTGACCTCAGGTGACCCCAGGTGACCTCAGGTGACCTCAGGTGACCCCAGGTGACCTCAGGTGACCCCAGGTGACCTCAGGTGACCTCAGGTGACCCCAGGTGACCCCAGGTGACCTCAGGTGACCCCAGGTGACCCCAGGTGACCCCAGGTGACCTCAGGTGACCTCAGGTGACCCCAGGTGACCTCAGGTGACCTCAGGTGACCTCAGGTGACCTCAGGTGACCCCAGGTGACCCCAGGTGACCTCAGGTGGCCCCAAGTGACCCCAGGTGACCCCAGGTGACCTCAGGTGACCCCAGGTGACCCCATGTGACCTCAGGTGACCTCAGGTGACCCCAGGTGACCCCATGTGACCTCAGGTGACCTCAGGCTGATGCGTGAACTATGACCTTTAGCTTCTTCTCAAAGATTATATGCAATTAGATTTTTCTTGGCCAAATTCCAGAAAGTTCTACCGAGTTTTGACAAGTTTTATAATTCTCTCTCTCTCTCTCTCTCTCTCTCTCTCTCTCTCTCTCTCTCTCTCTGTCTCATACACAACTACAAAGGGATCTGGACAGGCTGCAGACCTGGTCCAGCAATTGGCTCCTGGAGTTCAACCCCACCAAGTGCAAAGTCATGAAGATTGGGGAAGGGCAAAGAAGACCGCAGACGGAGTACAGTCTAGGGGGGCAGACTACAAACCTCGCTCAAGGAAAAAGATCTTGGGGTGAGTATAACACCAGGCACATCTCCTGAAGCGCACATCAACCAAATAACTGCTGCAGCATATGGGCGCCTAGCAAACCTCAGAACAGCATTCCGACATCTTAATAAGGAATCGTTCAGGACCTTGTACACCGTATACGTTAGGCCCATATTGGAGTATGCGGCACCAGTTTGGAACCCACACCTAGCCAAGCACGTAAAGAAACTAGAGAAAGTGCAAAGGTTTGCAACAAGACTAGTCCCAGAGCTAAGAGGTATGTCCTACGAGGAGAGGTTAAGGGAAATCAACCTGACGACACTGGAGGACAGGAGAGATAGGGGGGACATGATAACGACATACAAAATACTGAGAGGAATTGACAAGGTGGACAAAGACAGGATGTTCCAGAGATGGGACACAGCAACACGGGGACACAGTTGGAACCTGAAGACACAGATGAATCACAGGGATGTTAGGAAGTATTTCTTCAGCCACAGAGTAGTCATTAAGTGGAATAGTTTGGGAAGCGATGTAGTGGAGGCAGGATCTATACATAGCTTTAAGCAGAGGTATGATAAAGCTCACGGTTCAGGGAGAGTGACCTAGTAGCGACCAGTGAAGAGGCGGGGCCAGGAGCTTGGACTCGACCCCTGCAAACTCAACTAGGTGAGTACAACTAGGTGAGTACAACTAGGTGAGTACACACACACGTTCTAGATCAGGTCACATATTTAAAGAACAGAGTTACTGTCACTTGCGACTAATTCTGAAAGACTTGAACGTGCAAAATGTGTGTGTGTGTGTGTGTGTGTGTGTGTGTGTGTGTGTGTGTGTGTGTGTGTGTGATACATTACAAGAGGGAGCAGTAATTACATCATTAGTAAAGTGTCACCACTCTCGGCTCCCTAAACACTCCTGGACGTCTGATACACAATTATATTGTCAGAAGTTAATTACCTTATCTAGTGGATGGCATGGGTGGGCGGAGTGGGTGGGTGGTTGGCATGGATTGGCGGAGTGGGTGGGTGGAGTGGGTAGATGGGTGTTTGAAATCTGTGGGTATTGAAGGCTCCTTCAGGAATGGAATCTGACTTAGCCTCTCCCTTCCTTCTTCCATCAAAGCTGACTACCCTCAGGGTATGTTATGGTATGAGATACCCCGCACCATTATAAGGAAACCCTGACTACCTCCTGGGTATGTCATGGTACACCGCTGATATACCTGTGAAAGGTTTCCAGATTTTTCCCTCTGCAAATGATACAAAACTATAGTGAACATCTGTGTCTGCAAAGAAACAGCAGAGGTTCCAAAACAATACCTTGGGGAACTGATATTTTGATTTATTTAGTGCTGGATTTTGACCTGTTCACAACCACTCTTTGTGTTCCATTCCTCAGAAAGTTGAAAGTTTATTTGCCTACCTTTCCGTTTTTATTTCTTGCTCTCAGTAATGTGCCTCTCTCCATGATCGTATTTGTTCAATGCCTTTTGCGAAATCAGTGTATACCACATCCGTGTTTTTTTTTCAACTACTGAGTGGCTGAGGCACTGACGACTGCTGAGTAATTGGAGGCACTGATTACTGCTGAGTTATTGGAGGCACTGACGACTGCTGAGTTATTGGAGGCACTGATTACTGCTGAGTTATTGGAGGCACTGACGACTGCTGAGTTATTGGAGGCACTGATTACTGCTGAGTTATTGGAGGCACTGACGACTGCTGAGTTATTGGAGGCACTGATTACTGCTGAGTTATTGGAGGCACTGATTACTGCTGAGTAATTGGAGGCACTGATGACTGCTGAGTAATTGGAGGCACTGATGACTGCTGAGTAATTGGAGGCACTGATGACTGCTGAGTAATTGGAGGCACTGATGACTGCTGAGTAATTGGAGGCACTGACGACTGCTGAGTAATTGGAGGCACTGATGACTGCTGAGTTATTGGAGGCACTGATTACTGCTGAGTAATTGGAGGCACTGATTACTGCTGAGTAATTGGAGGCACTGATTACTGCTGAGTAATTGGAGGCACTGATTACTGCTGAGTAATTGGAGGCACTGATGACTGCTGAGTAATTGGAGGCACTGACGACTGCTGAGTTATTGGAGGCACTGACGACTGCTGAGTAATTGGAGGCACTGATGACTGCTGAGTAATTGGAGGCACTGACGACTGCTGAGTAATTGGAGGCACTGACGACTGCTGAGTAATTGGAGGCACTGATGACTGCTGAGTAATTGGAGGCACTGACGACTGCTGAGTAATTGGAGGCACTGACGACTGCTGAGTAATTGGAGGCACTGATGACTGCTGAGTAATTGGAGGCACTGACGACTGCTGAGTAATTGGAGGCACTGATGACTGCTGAGTATTTGGAGGCACTGATTACTGCTGAGTAATTGGAGGCACTGATTACTGCTGAGTAATTGGAGGCACTGATTACTGCTGAGTAATTGGAGGCACTGATTACTGCTGAGTAATTGGAGGCACTGATTACTGCTGAGTAATTGGAGGCACTGATGACTGCTGAGTTATTGGAGGCACTGATTACTGCTGAGTTACTGGAGGCACTGATTACTGCTGACTTATTGGAGGCACTGATTACTGCTGAGTATTTGGAGCACTGATTACTGCTGAGTTATTGGAGGCACTGATGACTGCTGACTTATTGGAGGCACTGATGACTGCTGAGTTACTGGAGGCACTGACGACTGCTGAGTAATTGGAGGCACTGATTACTGCTGAGTTATTGGAGGCACTGATTACTGCAGAGTTACTGGAGGCACTGATGACTGCTGAGCTACTGGAGGCACTGACGACTGCTGAGTTACTGGAGGCACTGATGACTGCTGAGCTACTGGAGGCACTGACGACTGCTGAGTTATTGGAGGCACTGATTACTGCTGAGTTATTGGAGGCACTGATTACTGCAGAGTTACTGGAGGCACTGATGACTGCTGAGCTACTGGAGGCACTGACGACTGCTGAGTTACTGGAGGCACTGATGACTGCTGAGTTACTGGAGGCACTGATGACTGCTAAGTTATTGGAGGCACTGATGACTGCTGAGTTATTGGAGGCACTGATGACTGCTGAGTTATTGGAGGCACTGATGACTGCTGAGTTACTGGAGGCACTGATGACTGCTGAGTTACTGTAGGCACTGATGACTGCTGAGTTACTGGAGGCACTGATGACTGCTGAGTTACTGGAGGCACTGATGACTGCTGAGTTACTGGAGGCACTGATGACTGCTAAGTTATTGGAGGCACTGATGACTGCTGAGTTACTGGAGGCACTGATGACTGCTGAGTTACTGGAGGCACTGATGACTGCTAAGTTATTGGAGGCACTGATGACTGCTGAGTTATTGGAGGCACTGATGACTGCTGAGTTACTGGAGGCACTGATGACTGCTAAGTTATTGGACGCACTGATGACTGCTGAGTTACTGGAGGCACTGATGACTGCTGAGTTACTGGAGGCACTGATAACTGCTGATTCGAGGCCTCACCTTCTCTGGTTGTCCTCTTTGGTAGTTGCTGGTGCTACAATCCTGGATAATTATCCAGTGGTTATGAGAATTATGGTTAACTACACCTGGATGTTAATTAAGGTTGTTTTAGTGGCTACTGGTGTTCTGAGATGTGTTTGTGGAGGCTTCCAGGTGTTTAACTGACCTAGATTTTATCGAAGTTGTTGCATGGATTGTTGTACTACACTCTTGCAACAATGTCACAGTCACCACTGCAACACAGTGGTGACTGTGTTGAGTTATATTGTTGGTGTGTGTTGTTGATGGTGGTAGAGGCAGTGGTAACTGTGTTATATTGTTGGTGTGTGTTGTTGATGGTAGTGGTAATGGTAGTAATAGTGGTGAGGGTGGTAGTGGTAATGGTAGTAATAGTGGTGAGGGTGGTAGTGGTAATGGTAGTAATAGTGGTGAGGGTGGTAGTGGTAATTGTAGTAATAGTGGTGAGTGTGGTAGTGGTAATGGTAGTAATAGTGGTGAGGGTGGTAGTGGTAATGGTAGTAATAGTGGTGAGGGTGGTAGTGGTAATGGTAGTAATAGTGGTGAGGGTGGTAGTGGTAATGGTAGTAATAGTGGTGAGGGTGGTAGTGGTAATGGTAGTAATAGTGGTGAGTGTGGTAGTGGTAATGGTAGTAATAGTGGTGAGTGTGGTAGTGGTAATGGTAGTAATAGTGGTGAGTGTGGTAGTGGTAATGGTAGTAATAGTGGTGAGTGTGGTAGTGGTAATGGTAGTAATAGTGGTGAGGGTGGTAGTGGTAATGGTAGTAATAGTGGTGAGGGTGGTAGTGGTAATGGTAGTAATAGTGGTGAGGGTGGTAGTGGTAATGGTAGTAATAGTGGTGAGGGTGGTAGTGGTAATGGTAGTAATAGTGGTGAGGGTGGTAGTGGTAATGGTAGTAATAGTGGTGAGTGTGGTAGTGGTAATGGTAGTAATAGTGGTGTGGTAGTGGTAATGGTAGTAATAGTGGTGAGGGTGGTAGTGGTAATGGTAGTAATAGTGGTGAGTGTGGTAGTGGTAATGGTAGTAATAGTGGTGAGTGTGGTAGTGGTAATGGTAGTAATAGTGGTGAGTGTGGTAGTGGTACTGAAAGATGTGGTGGTGATGTTTGTTGGCACTGGTGACGCCATGGGAGAGGACCATGGGAGAGGACCATGGGAGAGGACCATGGGAGAGGACCATGGGAGAGGACCAAGGGGCTAATAGCAACACTGAACTATGTGAGCCTGTGATAGTAAGGGCTCCAGCCTTGCGCCCACGCCCACGCCCGCCCTTGTCTATTTATGCTAGAGTTCAGTGCCTGCTTTTCTGCTGCTGACCCACGTGACCTTGTGACCTGGTGCCCGCACCAATGATCTACAAACAGTAATCTATATTGACCTTGCAGTGATCTCCAAGGCACTTGTAATAATCTGAATTGACCTGTACTGAGCCTCCAACGATCCCTCTCGACATGCATTGACCTACCAACAACAGTAGTGACCTTACGGTGACCTGCAGTGACCTTTTAATGAGCCGCCCTCACGGGTAGTTACCTCTAGTGACCTTGCCAAGACCAGCAACATTCACAATAATTATTTTTTCCTCATGTCCGGCTGCCTGGCCGTACCGGGAGGCACTCTGGCGCTTAATTAAGCCAAACGCAACACAATCCATGACACGGAAACCTGCAACACTATACCCAACACTCACACATATTATACACACACATGTATATATATATATATATATATATATATATATATATATATATATATATATATATATATATATATATATATATATAATGGGGATATTCATTTGTTGCAATTGCTGGCTATTATTATTATTATTATTAGAGAGAGAAAGAGAGAGAGAGAGAGAGAGAGAGAGAGAGAGAGAGGCTCAGGTTACATAATTTCTCTCTCTTTAATTCTCAACTTATTAAAAGTGCTAGTGACGCCATGACAAACACACTCTCCTGACGTCATGCCACACTCACCTGACGTCAAGATACACTCTCCTGATGTCATGACAAACACACACCTCACATCATAACACACTCACCTCACATCACAACACACTCACCTCACATCACAACAAACACACTCACCTCACATCACAACAAACACACATCACATCATAACAAACACACATCACATCACAAACACACATCATATCACAACAAACACACTCACATCACATCATAAACACACATCACATCACAACAAACACACTCACATCACATCATAAACACACATCACATCACAACAAACACACTCACCTCACATCACAACAAACACACTCACCTCACATCACAACAAACACACTCACCTCACATCATAACAAACACACATCACATCACAACAAACACACTCACCTCACATCACAACAAACACACTCACCTCACATCACAACAAACACACTCACCTCACATCATAACAAACACACATCACATCATAACAAACACACATCACATCACAACACACTCACCTCACATCACAACAAACACACTCACCTCACATCACAACAAACACACTCACATCACAACAAACACACTCACGTCACATCATAACAAACACACATCACATCATAACAAACACACATCACATCACAACAAACACACATCACATCACAACAAACACACTCACATCACATCATAAACACACATCACAACAAACACACTCACCTCACATCACAACAAACACACTCACCTCACATCCCAACAAACACACTCACCTCACATCACAACAAACACACTCACCTCACATCACAACACACTCACCTCACATCACATCAAACACACTCACCTCACATCACAACACACACTCACCTCACATCACATCACAACAAACACACTCACCTCACATCATAACAAACACACATCACATCATAACAAACACACATCACATCACAACAAACACACTCACCTCACATCACAACAAACACACTCACCTCACATCACAACAAACACACTAACCTCACATCACAACAAACACACTCACCTCACATCAAACACACTCACCTCACATCACAACAAACACACTCACCTCACATCAAACACACTCACCTCACATCACAACAAACACACTCACCTCACATCACATCACAACAAACACACTCACCTCACATCATAACAAACACACATCACATAACAAACACACATCACATCACAACAAACACACTCACCTCACATCATAACAAACACACATCACATCATAAACACACATCACATCACAAGAAACACACTCACCTCACATCACAACAAACACACTCACCTCACATCACATCAAACACACTCACCTCACATCACAACAAACACACTCACCTCACATCATAACAAACACATCACATCATAACAAACACACATCACATCACAACAAACACACTCACCTCACATCACAACAAACACACTCACCTCACATCACAACAAACACACTCACCTCACATCACATCAAACACACTCACCTCACATCACAACAAACACACTCACCTCACATCACAACAAACACACTCACATCACATCACAACACACATCACATCACAACAAACACACATCACATCACAACAAACACACATCACATCACAACAAACACACATCACATCACAACAAACACACATCACATCACAACAAACACACATCACATCACAACAAACACACATCACATCACAACAAACACACTCACTTCACATCACAACAAACTCACATCACATCACAACAAACACACATCACATCACAACAAACACACTCACCTCACATCACAACAAACACACTCACATCACATCACAACAAACACACATCACATCACAACAAACACACTCACCTCACATCACAACACACTCACATCACATCACAAGAAACACACTCACCTCACATCACAACACACTCACATCACATCACAACAAACACACTCACATCACATCACAACAAACACACTCACATCACATCACAACAAACACACATCACATCACAACAAACACACTCACATCACAACAAACACACTCACATCACATCACAACAAACACACTCACATCACATCACAACAAACACACTCACATCACATCACAACAAACACACATCACATCAAACACACTCACATCACATCACAACAAACACACTCACATCACATCACAACAAACACACATCACATCACAACAAACACACTCACCTCACATCACAACAAACACACTCACCTCACATCACAACAAACACACTCACCTCACATCACAACAAACACACTCACCTCACATCAAACACACTCACCTCACATCACAACAAACACACTCACCTCACATCACATCACAACAAACACACTCACCTCACATCATAACAAACACACATCACATCACAACAAACACACTCACATCACATCACAACAAACACACTCACATCACATCACAACAAACACACATCACATCACAACAAACACACTCACCTCACATCACAACAAACACACTCACCTCACATCACATCAAACACACTCACCTCACATCACAACAAACACACTCACCTCACATCATAACAAACACATCACATCATAACAAACACATCACATCACAACAAACACACTCACCTCACATCACAACACACTCACCTCACATCACAACAAACACACTCACCTCACATCACATCAAACACACTCACCTCACATCACAACAAACACACTCACCTCACATCACAACAAACACACATCACATCACAACAAACACACATCACATCACAACAAACACACATCACATCACAACAAACACACATCACATCACAACAAACACACATCACATCACAACAAACACATCACATCACAACAAACACACATCACATCACAACAAACACACATCACATCACAACAAACACACATCACATCACAACAAACACACATCACATCACAACAAACACACATCACATCACAACAAACACACATCACATCACAACAAACACACTCACTTCACATCACAACAAACTCACATCACATCACAACAAACACACATCACATCACAACAAACACACTCACCTCATATCACAACAAACACACTCACATCACATCACATCAAACACACTCACCTCAACACACTTCAAAAATTAAACAAACAGCAAGTCTAGAAACAAGAGAAAGTAATTAAGAATTAAAGCTAGTTCTCTCAGCCTCACTAAGAGCCAAAAGTGAGAAAACTTACTCTCAATACTCATTAGAGATAGAGAAAAAAATAGAAATATTTTTCACAAAGTTGGACTCACAAGTCCGTGTGATTACTGTCTTCAATTTTTATTTTCCACTCGTGACTTTGTGAGCCAGGTGTGTGATGGATCACTGGGATCACCAGGTGTGTGATGGATCACTTGGATCACCAGGTGTGTGATGGATCACTTGGATCACCAGGTGTGTGATGGATCACTTGGATCACCAGGTGTGTGATGGATCACTTGGATCACCAGGTGTGTGTGGTGGATCACTTGGATCACCAGGTGTGTGTGGTGGATCACTTGGATCACCAGGTGTGTGGTGGATCACTTGGATCACCAGGTGTGTGATGGATCACTTGGATCACCAGGTGTGTGATGGATCACTTGGATCACCAGGTGTGTGATGGATCACTGGGATCACCAGGTGTGTGATGGATCACTTGGATCACCAGGTGTGTGATGGATCACTGGGATCACCAGGTGTGTGATGGATCACTTGGATCACCAGGTGTGTGATGGATCACTTGGATCACCAGGTGTGTGATGGATCACTTGGATCACCAGGTGTGTGATGGATCACTTGGATCACCAGGTGTGTGATGGATCACTTGGATCACCAGGTGTGTGATGGATCACTTGGATCACCAGGTGTGTGATGGATCACTTGGATCACCAGGTGTGTGATGGATCACTTGGATCACCAGGTGTGTGATGGATCACTTGGATCACCAGGTGTGTGATGGATCACTTGGATCACCAGGTGTGTGATGGATCACTTGGATCACCAGGTGTGTGATGGATCACTTGGATCACCAGGTGTGTGATGGATCACTTGGATCACCAGGTGTGTGATGGATCACTTGGATCACCAGGTGTGTGATGGATCACTTGGATCACCAGGTGTGTGATGGATCACTTGGATCACCAGGTGTGTGATGGATCACTTGGATCACCAGGTGTGTGATGGATCACTTGGATCACCAGGTGTGTGATGGATCACTTGCATCACCAGGTGTGTGATGGATCACTTGGATCACCAGGTGTGTGATGGATCACTTGGATCACCAGGTGTGTGATGGATCACTTGGATCACCAGGTGTGTGATGGATCACTTGGATCACCAGGTGTGTGATGGATCACTGGGATCACCAGGTGTGTGATGGATCCCTTGGATCACCAGGTGTGTGATGGATCACTTGGATCACCAGGTGTGTGATGGATCACTTGGATCACCAGGTGTGTGATGGATCACTTGGATCACCAGGTGTGTGATGGATCACTGGGATCACCAGGTGTGTGATGGATCCCTTGGATCATCAGGTGTGTGATGGATCACTGGGATCACCAGGTGTGTGATGGATCACTTGGATCACAAGGTGTGTTGTGGATCACTTGGATCACCAGGTGTGTGATTGATCACTTGGATCATCAGGTGTGTGATGGATCACTTGGATCACAAGGTGTGTGATGGATCACTGGGATCACCAGGTGTGCGATGGATCACTTGGATCACCAGGTGTGTGATGGATCACTTGGATCACCAGGTGTGTGATGGATCACTGGGATCACCAGGTGTGTGATGGATCACTTGGATCACCAGGTGTGTGATGGATCACTTGGATCACCAGGTGTGTGATGGATCCCTTGGATCACCAGGTGTGTGATGGATCACTTGGATCACCAGGTGTGTGATGGATCACTTGGATCACCAGGTGTGTGATGGATCACTTGGATCACCAGGTGTGTGATGGATCACTTGGATTATCAGGTGTGTGATGGATCCCTTGGATCACCAGGTGTGTGATGGATCCCTTGGATCATCAGGTGTGTGATGGATCACTTGGATCACCAGGTGTGTGATGGATCACTTGGATCACCAGGTGTGTGATGGATCACTTGGATCACCAGGTGTGTGATGGATCACTTGGATCACCAGGTGTGTGATGGATCACTTGGATCACCAGGTGTGTGATGGATCACTTGGATCACCAGGTGTGTGATGGACCACTTGGATCACCAGGTGTGTGATGGATCACTTGGATCACCAGGTGTGTTATGGATCACTTGGATCACCAGGTGTGTGATGGATCACTTGGATCACCAGGTGTGTGATGGATCACTTGGATCACCAGGTGTGTGATGGATCACTTGGATCACCAGGTGTGTGATGGATCACTTGGATCACCAGGTGTGTGATGGATCACTTGGATCACCAGGTGTGTGATGGATCCCTTGGATCACCAGGTGTGTGATGGATCACTTGGATCACCAGGTGTGTGATGGATCACTTGGATCACCAGGTGTGTGATGGATCCCTTGGATCACCAGGTGTGTGATGGATCCCTTGGATCATCAGGTGTGTGATGGATCACTTGGATCACCAGGTGTGTGATGGATCACTTGGATCATCAGGTGTGTGATGGATCACTTGGATCACCAGGTGTGTGATGGATCACTTGGATCACCAGGTGTGTGATGGATCACTTGGATCACCAGGTGTGTGATGGATCACTTGGATCACCAGGTGTGTGATGGATCACTTGGATCACCAGGTGTGTGATGGATCACTTGGATCACCAGGTGTGTGATGGATCACTTGGATCACCAGGTGTGTGATGGATCACTTGGATCACCAGGTGTGTGATGGATCACTTGGATCACCAGGTGTGTGATGGATCACTTGGATCACCAGGTGTGTTATGGATCACTTGGATCACCAGGTGTGTTATGGATCACTTGAATCATCAGGTGTGTGATGGATCACTTGGATCACCAGGTGTTATGGATCACTTGGATCACCAGGTGTGTGATGGATCACTTGGATCACCAGGTGTGTTATGGATCACTTGGATCACCAGGTGTGTGATGGATCACTTGGATCACCAGGTGTGTGATGGATCACTTGGATCACCAGGTGTGTGATGCATCACTTGGATCACCAGGTGTGTGATGCATCACTTGGATCACCAGGTGTGTGATGGATCACTTGGATCACGAGGTGTGATGGATCACTTGGATCACCAGGTGTGATGGATCACTTGGATCACCAGGTGTGTGATGGATCACTTGGATCACCAGGTGGTGTGTGGTGGATCACTGGGATCACCAGGTAGTGTGTGATGGATCACTGGGATCACCAGGTGGTGTGTGGTGGATCACTGGGATCACCAGGTGGTGTGTGATGGATCACTTGGATCACCAGGTGTGTGTGGTGGATCACTGGGATCACCAGGTGGTGAGTGGTGGATCCCTGGGATCACCAGGTGTGTGATGGATCACTTGGATCACCAGGTGGTGTGTGGTGGATCACTGGGATCACCAGGTGTGTGTGGTGGATCACTTGGATCACCAGATGTGTGTGGTGGATCACTGGGATCACTAGGTGTGTGTGGTGGATCACTTGGATCACCAGGTGTGTGTGGTGGATCACTTGGATCACCAGATGTGTGTGGTGGATCACTTGGATCACCAGGTGTGTGTGGTGGATCACATGGATCACCAGGTGTGTGTGGTGGATCACTTGGATCACCAGGTGTGTGTGGTGGATCACTTGGATCACCAGGTGTGTGATGGATCACTTGGATCACCAGGTGTGTGATGGATCACTTGGATCACCAGGTGTGTGATGGATCACTTGGATCACCAGGTGTGTGATGGATCACTTGGATCACCAGGTGTGTGATGGATCACTTGGATCACCAGGTGTGTGATGGATCCCTTGGATCACCAGGTGTGTGATGGATCACTTGGATCACCAGGTGTGTGATGGATCACTTGGATCACCAGGTGTGTGATGGATCCCTTGGATCACCAGGTGTGTGATGGATCCCTTGGATCATCAGGTGTGTGATGGATCACTTGGATCACCAGGTGTGTGATGGATCACTTGGATCATCAGGTGTGTGATGGATCACTTGGATCACCAGGTGTGTGATGGATCACTTGGATCACCAGGTGTGTGATGGATCACTTGGATCACCAGGTGTGTGATGGATCACTTGGATCACCAGGTGTGTGATGGATCACTTGGATCACCAGGTGTGTGATGGATCACTTGGATCACCAGGTGTGTGATGGATCACTTGGATCACCAGGTGTGTGATGGATCACTTGGATCACCAGGTGTGTTATGGATCACTTGGATCACCAGGTGTGTTATGGATCACTTGGATCACCAGGTGTGTTATGGATCACTTGAATCATCAGGTGTGTGATGGATCACTTGGATCACCAGGTGTTATGGATCACTTGGATCACCAGGTGTGTGATGGATCACTTGGATCACCAGGTGTGTTATGGATCACTTGGATCACCAGGTGTGTGATGGATCACTTGGATCACCAGGTGTGTGATGGATCACTTGGATCACCAGGTGTGTGATGCATCACTTGGATCACCAGGTGTGTGATGCATCACTTGGATCACCAGGTGTGTGATGGATCACTTGGATCACGAGGTGTGATGGATCACTTGGATCACCAGGTGTGATGGATCACTTGGATCACCAGGTGTGTGATGGATCACTTGGATCACCAGGTGGTGTGTGGTGGATCACTGGGATCACCAGGTAGTGTGTGATGGATCACTGGGATCACCAGGTGGTGTGTGGTGGATCACTGGGATCACCAGGTGGTGTGTGATGGATCACTTGGATCACCAGGTGTGTGTGGTGGATCACTGGGATCACCAGGTGGTGAGTGGTGGATCCCTGGGATCACCAGGTGTGTGATGGATCACTTGGATCACCAGGTGGTGTGTGGTGGATCACTGGGATCACCAGGTGTGTGTGGTGGATCACTTGGATCACCAGATGTGTGTGGTGGATCACTGGGATCACTAGGTGTGTGTGGTGGATCACTTGGATCACCAGGTGTGTGTGGTGGATCACTTGGATCACCAGATGTGTGTGGTGGATCACTTGGATCACCAGGTGTGTGTGGTGGATCACTTGGATCACCAGGTGTGTGTGGTGGATCACTTGGATCACCAGGTGTGTGTGGTGGATCACTTGGATCACCAGGTGTGTGTGGTGGATCACTTGGATCACCAGGTGGTGTGTGATGGATCACTTGGATCACAAGGTGTGTGTGGTGGATCACTTGGATCACCAGGTGGTGTGTGATGGATCACTTGGATCACAAGGTGGTGTGTGATGGATCACTTGGATCACCAGGTGGTGTGTGGTGGATCACTGGGATCACCAGGTGTGTGTGGTGGATCACTTGGATCACCAGATGTGTGTGGTGGATCACTGGGATCACTAGGTGTGTGTGGTGGATCACTTGGATCACCAGGTGTGTGTGGTGGATCACTTGGATCACCAGATGTGTGTGGTGGATCACTTGGATCACCAGGTGTGTGTGGTGGATCACATGGATCACCAGGTGTGTGTGGTGGATCACTTGGATCACCAGGTGTGTGTGGTGGATCACTTGGATCACCAGGTGTGTGATGGATCACTTGGATCACCAGGTGTGTGATGGATCACTTGGATCACCAGGTGTGTGATGGATCACTTGGATCACCAGGTGTGTGATGGATCACTTGGATCACCAGGTGTGTGATGGATCACTTGGATCACCAGGTGTGTGATGGATCCCTTGGATCACCAGGTGTGTGATGGATCACTTGGATCACCAGGTGTGTGATGGATCACTTGGATCACCAGGTGTGTGATGGATCCCTTGGATCACCAGGTGTGTGATGGATCCCTTGGATCATCAGGTGTGTGATGGATCACTTGGATCACCAGGTGTGTGATGGATCACTTGGATCATCAGGTGTGTGATGGATCACTTGGATCACCAGGTGTGTGATGGATCACTTGGATCACCAGGTGTGTGATGGATCACTTGGATCACCAGGTGTGTGATGGATCACTTGGATCACCAGGTGTGTGATGGATCACTTGGATCACCAGGTGTGTGATGGATCACTTGGATCACCAGGTGTGTGATGGATCACTTGGATCACCAGGTGTGTGATGGATCACTTGGATCACCAGGTGTGTTATGGATCACTTGGATCACCAGGTGTGTTATGGATCACTTGGATCACCAGGTGTGTTATGGATCACTTGAATCATCAGGTGTGTGATGGATCACTTGGATCACCAGGTGTTATGGATCACTTGGATCACCAGGTGTGTGATGGATCACTTGGATCACCAGGTGTGTTATGGATCACTTGGATCACCAGGTGTGTGATGGATCACTTGGATCACCAGGTGTGTGATGGATCACTTGGATCACCAGGTGTGTGATGCATCACTTGGATCACCAGGTGTGTGATGCATCACTTGGATCACCAGGTGTGTGATGGATCACTTGGATCACGAGGTGTGATGGATCACTTGGATCACCAGGTGTGATGGATCACTTGGATCACCAGGTGTGTGATGGATCACTTGGATCACCAGGTGGTGTGTGGTGGATCACTGGGATCACCAGGTAGTGTGTGATGGATCACTGGGATCACCAGGTGGTGTGTGGTGGATCACTGGGATCACCAGGTGGTGTGTGATGGATCACTTGGATCACCAGGTGTGTGTGGTGGATCACTGGGATCACCAGGTGGTGAGTGGTGGATCCCTGGGATCACCAGGTGTGTGATGGATCACTTGGATCACCAGGTGGTGTGTGGTGGATCACTGGGATCACCAGGTGTGTGTGGTGGATCACTTGGATCACCAGATGTGTGTGGTGGATCACTGGGATCACTAGGTTTGTGTGGTGGATCACTTGGATCACCAGGTGTGTGTGGTGGATCACTTGGATCACCAGATGTGTGTGGTGGATCACTTGGATCACCAGGTGTGTGTGGTGGATCACTTGGATCACCAGGTGTGTGTGGTGGATCACTTGGATCACCAGGTGTGTGTGGTGGATCACTTGGATCACCAGGTGTGTGTGGTGGATCACTTGGATCACCAGGTGGTGTGTGATGGATCACTTGGATCACAAGGTGTGTGTGGTGGATCACTTGGATCACCAGGTGGTGTGTGATGGATCACTTGGATCACAAGGTGGTGTGTGATGGATCACTTGGATCACCAGGTGTGTGTGGTGGATCACTGGGATCACCAGGTGGTGTGTGATGGATCACTTGGTTCACCAGGTGTGTGTGGTGGATCACTGGGATCACCAGGTGGTGTGTGGTGAATCACTGGGATCACCAGGTGTGTGATGGATCACTTGGATCACCAGGTGGTGTGTGATGGATCACTTGGATCACCAGGTGTGTGTGGTGGATCACTGGGATCACCAGGTGTGTGATGGATCACTTGGATCACCAGATGTGTGTGGTGGATCACTTGGATCACCAGATGTGTGTGGTGGATCACTTGGATCACCAGATGTGTGTGATGGATCACTTGGATCACCAGATGTGTGTGGTGGATCACTTGGATCACCAGATGTGTGTGGTGGATCACTTGGATCACCAGATGTGTGTGGTGGATCACTTGGATCACCAGATGTGTGTGATGGATCACTTGGATCACCAGATGTGTGTGGTGGATCACTTGGATCACCAGATGTGTGTGGTGGATCACTTGGATCACCAGATGTGTGTGATGGATCACTTGGATCACCAGATGTGTGTGGTGGATCACTTGGATCACCAGATGTGTGTGGTGGATCACTTGGATCACCAGATGTGTGTGGTGGATCACTTGGATCACCAGATGTGTGTGGTGGATCACTTGGATCACCAGATGTGTGTGATGGATCACTTGGATCACCAGATGTGTGTGGATCAGTTGGATCACCAGATGTGTGTGGTGGATCACTTGGATCACCAGATGTGTGTGATGGATCACTTGGATCACCAGATGTGTGTGGTGGATCACTTGGATCACCAGATGTGTGTGGTGGATCACTTGGATCACCAGATGTGTGTGGTGGATCACTTGGATCACCAGATGTGTGTGATGGATCACTTGGATCACCAGATGTGTGTGGTGGATCACTTGGATCACCAGATGTGTGTGGTGGATCACTTGGATCACCAGGTGTGTGTGATGGATCACTTGGATCACCAGATGTGTGTGGTGGATCACTTGGATCACCAGGTGTGTGTGATGGATCACTTGGATCACCAGATGTGTGTGGTGGATCACTTGGATCACCAGGTGTGTGTGATGGATCACTTGGATCAGCAGGTGTGTGTGTGGTGGATCACTTGGATCACCAGATGTGTGTGGTGGATCACTTGGATCACCAGATGTGTGTGGTGGATCACTTGGATCACCAGGTGTGTGTGATGGATCACTTGGATCACCAGATGTGTGTGGTGGATCACTTGGATCACCAGGTGTGTGTGATGGATCACTTGGATCACCAGATGTGTGTGGTGGATCACTTGGATCACCAGGTGTGTGTGATGGATCACTTGGATCACCAGATGTGTGTGGTGGATCACTTGGATCACCAGATGTGTGTGATGGATCACTTGGATGATAATGGTGATGTTAATAACCTTACAGTGGCAACACTGATGATAATGGTGATGTTAATAACCTTACAGTGACAACACTGATGATAATGGTGATGTTAATAACCTTACAGTGACAACACTGATGATAATGGTGATGTTAATAACCTTACAGTGACAACACTGATGATAATGGTGATGTTAATAACCTTACAGTGACAACACTGATGATAATGGTGATGTTAATAACCTTACAGTGACAACACTGATGATAATGGTGATGTTAATAACCTTACAGTGACAACACTGATGATAATGGTGATGTTAATAACCTTACAGTGACAACACTGATGATAATGGTGATGTTAATAACCTTACAGTGACAACACTGATGATAATGGTGATGTTAATAACCTTACAGTGACAACACTGATGATAATGGTGATGTTAATAACCTTACAGTGACAACACTGATGATAATGGTGATGTTAATAACCTTACAGTGACAACACTGATGATAATGGTGATGTTAATAACCTTACAGTGACAACACTGATGATAATGGTGATGTTAATAACCTTACAGTGACAACACTGATGATAATGGTGATGTTAATAACCTTACAGTGACAACACTGATGATAATGGTGATGTTAATAACCTTACAGTGACAACACTGATGATAATGGTGATGTTAATAACCTTACAGTGACAACACTGATGATAATGGTGATGTTAATAACCTTACAGTGACAACACTGATGATAATGGTGATGTTAATAACCTTACAGTGACAACACTGATGATAATGGTGATGTTAATAACCTTACAGTGGCAACACTGATGATAATGGTGATGTTAATAACCTTACAGTGACAACACTGATGATAATGGTGATGTTAATAACCTTACGGTGACAACGCTGATGATAATGGTGATGTTAATAACCTTACAGTGACAACACTGATGATAATGGTGATGTTAATAACCTTACGGTGACAACACTGATGATAATGGTGATGTTAATAACTTTACAGTGACAACACTGATGATAATGGTGATGTTAATAACCTTACAGTGACAACACTGATGATAATGGTGATGTTAATAACCTTACGGTGACAACACTGATGATAATGGTGATGTTAATAACCTTACAGTGACAACACTGATGATAATGGTGATGTTAATAACCTTACAGTGACAACACTGATGATAATGGTGATGTTAATAACCTTACAGTGACAACACTGATGATAATGGTGATGTTAATAACCTTTCAGTGACAACACTGATGATAACGGTGTTAATACTTTTACAGTGGCACCATTTCACTATATATATAATTTTATTAAATTCAAAACACAATATAAAGCCCTCTTAAACATTTAAAACTTATCCTTTAAGACTTACCTGAAAAATTGATGAATACCACCGTCAAGCGACTGATGAAAGTAATTGGAATGCTGCGATGACCAAAGGTCATTGTACAGAACTGATAATAAGTAGCTCTTTTACCTCAGCAAAACCCAAACCTCACCAGCTACCCCATCTATAAATATACTGAGTAACGATGGTGACATCACACATCACTATCTAAGGCCTAGTTTTACTGGGAAATAATCTCCCTCTCTCCTACATACTATAACCTAAGCCTCATTATCCTCGTAAAAGCCTTCCTGCTCCTGTTTTAAGCTATAAACATAGAGATTCATCACTTACGATGTTGAAGAGAGTGAAGACGTATTTCTCGACCTCATCCTCCCCATGGAAGTCAATGACAGTGTTATCCACAGCTACGACCAATTCCAGCCACTTCTGGGGATCCGTGACATTGAGAGAGTCACCAAGAGTCACCTCTGTCAGTCCGGATGTACCTAGTGGGAGCAAGGGACATCACACTCACTATATATACCTTAAATATCATGTAAGTCACATGTATATGCTTCAAGAATTGTGTAAGTCAAATGTATAAATCCCAAACATCATACGTCACATGTATATACCTTAAAAATTACGTAAGATATACGAATGCAGTGGACCCCCGGTTAACGATATTTTTTCATTCCAGAAGTATGTTCAGGTGCCAGTACTGATATATATCATAAACATTATGTAGTTGTTCATATATACCGACAAACACTGAGTACTGTAGTTCCGTGTATATACTTCATACACACACACACACACACACACACACACACCATGCGCCCTAAAAATCGTACAGAATTAATGAAAAAATTATACTTTCGGAATGGGATTTCATGAGTGGACAGATGTAATTATTTAATTGAATGTGATGGGAAAAATAGTGTTGAGAGATTACATAGTGAAAGCATGCGGGTAGTGGCGATAAACTGATAGATAGTTGAAAGTTGCAGAGGCATGGGAAAGGGAAGAAAAGGGAGAGGAAGCTGTAGGAAGGATTCTTATGAGAAAGAATAGGAAAGTCGTCAAGGAAGGAATATCTTGGAGAAGCCGGGGGTCTTTGAAGGAGAGGACAAAGTCTTGGAGGAGGAGCCATGATTTCTGAAGGAGGAGGACCCAGGGGGTTCTTGGAGGACTTACCTGCAGCCACTTGAGACTCCCATATATCTGGAGAGTAACCATCCCACTCCAAGCCCTCGAAGGGGTCCAACACCTGAGGATGATCTGAGGAAAAATACGAGATTAACACTTCTTTCGGTGTCTGGTGGTTAGAGACGCCAGTAACACCCCCACACCACTTTTTAGACCACTACCAACTAGTAGCACCACCTATACCACTTTTGAGACCACTACCAACACTAGTAACACCACCCACACCACTTTTGAGACCACTACCAACACTAGTAACACCACCTATATCAGTTTTGAGACCACTACCAACACTAATAACACCACCTACATCACTTTTGAGACCACTACCAACACTAGTAACACCACCTACACCACTTTTGAAACTACAACCAACATCAGTAACACAAACACACCACTTCTGAGATCACTACCAACACAAGTAACACCATTTACACCAGTGTGAAAATCCCTAACACCACCAGTAACAGCAGTTACAGTGGCTCCAACACCACCTACACCACTGTGCAAGTTCAACACTGCCAATAGTTCTACCACCACCTACATCACTGGGAAGCCGCTACACAGTGTCAGATCACAGGGTTCACTCTCTCAGTCAACACAACAAGTCGCTCTCTAATCAGACATCAAGTGCGTTTCACAAATTGCTGCTATGTGCTCGTGGTTTGGTTGATAGCGTCCTCATCTCACACATCCATGGTCCGGGATCAATCCCCGGCACGGGTGGAAACATTGGCCTTGGTTCCTTACACCTGCTGCTCTTGTTTACCCAGCAGTAAGTAGGTACCTGGGTGTTAGTCACCTTACACCTGCTGCCCCTGTTTACCCAGCAGTAAGTAGGTACATGGGTGTTAGTCACCTTACACCTTCTGCCCCTGTTCACCTAGCAGTAAGTACATGGGTGTTAGTCACCTTACACCTGCTGCTCCTGTTCACCTAGCAGTACATGGGTGTTAGTCGACTGGTTTGGGTGGCATCCTGGGGGACAAGATTAACCTAAGTTGCCAGAAATACTCTGCATAACAAGGGGCTTTATATACAGTAGTGTGTCACTGATGTCAGCTATGCTCTGTCTACCTTGTACACGTACTAGCAGAAATAACTGTTATTATTACGAACCCTGACGACCGTCCTGTTGGTTGTAGTCACCCCATACTCATCCTGTGGTGGTATTAAGGGCTTACAGAGGACGTAATTGGTCCAGGGACTGGCACATGTCCGTGATAACCCGTGGATGTCTAGCTTCCAGCTGCATTACGTTAAACACACATGGACGGAGGATCGAGCCTCCACTCTTCTCTCTTTTCAGTAACTCTATCAAAGACTTTTATAGGAATTCACACTCACTGTGCCTTTTCGTTTTGTGTAATAATCGTGAATCATACATTGTTGTGTCGTTCTTCTTCTGTGCTCTACCTGCTGAAGAGGACCTGAACTAAAGGTCAAGACATACAGCTCTTTACCCTGGCTAAGGCACTGAACACCTTAAATAACGGTACCCAGGTGTTGGACATGTATTTTATCAATAAAGATACAAATCATTCAATCCATTGATAATCATTAACTGGGTTAATACTCACCCCATGAAGGTTCCCACTAGTGACATTCACCCCATGAAGGTTCCCACTAGCGACATTCACCCCATGAAGGTTCCCACTAATGACATTCACCCCATGAGGGTTCCCACTAGCGACATTCACCCCATGAAGGTTCCCACTAGTGACATTCACCCCATGAAGGTTCCCACTAGTGACATTCACCCCATGAGGGTTCCCACTAGCGACATTCACCCCATGAAGGTTCCCACTAGCGACATTCACCCCATGAAGACACTCTTCCTCTTATAAGTGTGAATATTTTCAAGCAATGAGAACACTGCTGCCAAGTAGAAAGGTTAACACTCTGAAAGATGGGGAAAGGTCACGTCACGTCACACGTTCCTCTGAAGATTACATTTGGCAGTGTACTTCAAGAAAGGAAATGATGAGAAGACATGACCAAGTCTCTGGGACAAAGATATTCATTTTTTTCTGATATTTTTGTATGTTTTTTTTAGGGATAATGAGCAAGGAGTCACCTTCTTGGTAGAATACAAGGTGACTATCGTAGGTAGTGGAACACTATGTTTGACCATCGTATGTAATGGATTTATAAATCTGACCACACAGCCTCCACCCCTACATGAATGGTAGAGGTCGCTTGTGATAGTCACTTGTGATAGAGGTCACTTGTGATAGAGGTCACTTGTGATAGAGGTCACTTGTGATACAGGTCACTTGTGATACAGGTCACTTGTGATACAGGTCACTTGTGATACAGGTCACTTGTGATACAGGTCACTTGTGATACAGGTCACTTGTGATACAGGTCACTTGTGATACAGATCACTTGTGATACAGGTCACTTATGACACAGGTCACTTAGCAGGCAACTAACAACTTCACTACAGTAAAAGTTAAGATACAGGGAGCGCAACTGAAATTCAATACCCACACACAATTCAGCGAGTGCACACACACTTGTGCACACGTACACGTACATGCAAAAAACCATACACACAGGCGATTTAAAGAGATGTTCTCAGTGGAGAGAGGGGAGACACCAGAGAGACAGGAGGACAGGGTACACAGACAGGTACTGGACACCGTACACACAACAGGGAAAGATGACAGAAAAAGAAACTATTGATTGAGCTGAATTCAAGAAAAGTGGTGGGTGCCAACCAGTGGTCACCGTGTGGATAACTGGTTCAGAGAACAGGTTGATATATTAGACACATGTACAACACTTGGGTATCTTTATTGAGGTAATCAGTCCCTCAGCTTGGAGTCGATGTAATCAGTCCATCATGATTGATGGACTGATTACCTTCAGCTCCCTCTGATCTTCACTATTGTGCTTTGTATTGGACCGATGAAGCCACTGTGTGGCGACACGTTTTCACAGAAAAGACATCCATGTGTTACCCATGTGTTTAATTTATCAAGGTGTCATTATGGATTCTGTGAGAGGGAGCAAAGGCTCTATGTGAACCATTAGCGAGGATCAACAAGTCAATGAACACGACGCACTGCCCAGGGATCTGGAAGACAGTGAATGTAGTCCCTGAGTTTTAAACTTGATGGAAGAAGCAAGATTTTTAAGGGCATCGAGAAATGGTTGGAAGAGACTACTACTACTACATTACTATTACTACTAGTACGAGTGTTTAAGAAAGAGACAGACAAGAAGCGCTGAGCTAGAGAGTGGTATCACTGACGTGCATACCAGGCAAGGTAATGGAGAAGATTACCAGTCAGGAGAGTCTGGTAGAACACTTGCATAAACAACACAGGTTCAGAGATGGCTAACCTTGTCTTACGAACATGCTCAATTCTTTGACAAAGTAACAGAAGTGAGGAGAGAGAGAGAGAGAGAGAGAGAGAGAGAGAGAGAGAGAGAGAGAGAGAGAGAGAGAGAGAGAGAGAGAGAGAGAGACAGACAGACAGACAGAGACAGAGACAGAGAAATGGATAGACTCCATGTTCCTACACTGCAAGACGACATTTAAAACTGTACCGCAGGGGCGCCACGAGTACACTGAGAGACAACACAAGAAGCGTCATGGGCCCAAGACTGTTCAACTGCCTCCCAGCATACATAAGGGGAATTACCAATAGACCCCTGACTGTCTTCAAGAAGGCGCTGGACAGGCACCTAAAGTCAGTACCTGACCAACCGGGCTGTGGTTCGTACGTCAGCTTGCGTGCGGCCAGCAGTAACAGCCTGGTTGATCAGACCCTGATCCACCATGAGGCGTTGTCTCAGACTGAGCCTCGGGGGCGTTGACCCCCGAAACCCTCTCCAGGCAAACGAGAGACTAGGATAAAAACTCAGGTACCGACAGGAATAACAAGGCGCATACTCTAGTCACCTACTGCATCAGGATATACCTTGAGTATACCTGGAGAGGGTATCTTACGGATAAAAAACAAAAACTGGTTTTCCGGGAAGAGACGGCAGAATGGCAGTGTAAGAAGTGGGGTACCGCAAGGCTTGGTATTAGGGCCAGTACCCTTTTTGGTCTATATGACTGACATACCGTGCGTGGTCAAGGGAGATATACCCCTATTTGTTGATGATATAAAATAGATAAGAATACAAACAGATGAGGATAGACTACAAATGGACGTTAACACACTAGAAGAGTGCTCAGATAAGTGGTTGCTTGAATTCAACCCCAGCAATTGCAATTTTATGACGATTAGGGAAGGAGCATACAGATTAACATACACACACACACACACACACACACACACACACACACACACACACACATGTTCCAGAGAAGGGACACAGACACAAGAGGTCACAATTGGAAGTTGAAGACTCAGATGAATCAAAGGGATGTTAGGAAGTATTTCTTCAGTCATAGAGTAGTCAGGCCGTGGAATAGCCTAGAAAGTGACGTAGTGGAGGCGGGAACCATACATAGTTTTAAGGCGAGGTATGATAGAGCTCATGGAGCAGGGAGAGAGAGGACCTAGTAGCAATCAGCGAAGAGGCGGGGCCAGGAGCTATGAATCGACCTCTGCAACCACAAATAGGTGAGTACAAATAGGTGAGTACACACACACACACACACACACACACACATAAGAGTGAAGTAATGGAGTCAGGATCTATACACAGCCTTAAGAAAAGATACAATAAGGCTCTTGGAGCGTGGAATGGATCTAGTAGCGACCAGCGAAAAGGCGGGTCCAGGAGCTGTCACTCGACTCCTGCAACCACATATACGAGAGTAGGTGAGCGAGCATACAGATACACACACACTCACTCTCAGATGAGTCACAGAGATGTTAGGAAGTATTTCTTCAGTCACAGAGTTGTCAGGAAGTGGAACAATCTGAAGAGTAATGTAGTGGAGGCAGAATTCATACATAGCTTTAAGATGAGGTACGATAAAACTCATGGAACAGGGAGAGAGTGGATCAAGCAGCGACCAGTGAAGAGGTGGGGGGTTAGGAGCTATGACTCAACCCTTGCAACCACACACACAGCGATGGTCAGATCTGGGATAACATTCTTGGTATTACCATAATGTGACAACACTACCTTGGTTGATGCCCAGGGCACACCAATACCCAGAATACCAGTGTGTGTACCTGGCTGCCACCAGCACCCAACTCACCCAGGATCAATCCTGGGTGAGGCCAGACGTATAACCATGTCTACTTTCACATGTCTACCTCAACCATATTTCAACCAGTGTAGACTAGGCCTACCTCAACCATATTTTAACCAGTGTAGACTAGGCCTACCTCAACCATATTTTAACCAGTGTAGACTAGGCCTACCTCAACCATATTTCAACCAGTGTAGACTAGGCCTACCTCAACCATATTTCAACCAGTGTAGACTAGGCCTACCTCAACCATATTTCAACCAGTGTAGACTAGGCCTACCTCAACCATATTTTAACCAGTGTAGAATAGGCCTACATCAACCATATTTCAACCAGTGTAGACTAGGCCTACCTCAACCATATTTCAACCAGTGTAGACTAGGCCTACATCAACCATATTTCAACCAGTGTAGACTAGGCCTACCTCAACCATATTTTAACCAGTGTAGAATAGGCCTACCTCAACCATATTTCAACCAGTGTAGACTAGGTCTACCTCAACCAGTGTAGACTAGGCCTACATCAACCAGTGTAGACTAGGCCTACATCAACCAGTGTAGACTAGGCCTACCTCAAGTGTAGACTAGGCCTACATCAACCATATTTCAACCAGTGTAGACTAGGCCTACCTCAACCATATTTCAACCAGTGTAGACTAGGCCTACCTCAACCATATTTCAACCAGTGTAGACTAGGCCTACCTCAACCATATTTCAACCAGTGTAGACTAGGCCTACCTCAACCATATTTCAACCAGTGTAGACTAGGCCTATCTCAACCAGTGTAGACTAGGCCTACATCAACCAGTGTAGACTAGGTCTACCTCAACCATATTTCAAGTTATGGTACAATAAACTACAGTATATATCATAATTGTAAATACTTAAATATCAACCTACTTTCCTCCACTACACAGGCAACCATATCAATGCACTTTCGTAGCATTTGCAACAATGGTAGAGGTCGTGAGTGTACATCCTCCCCCTCCGGTGTCTGCTGGACCTCTGATGGCTCCTTTCACAACCCCGGGGGACGTCACCTCCCCGTAACAGCCTCTAGGGCCTACATCTTTTGTAATATATCAACAACAGCCAAAAAGTTCCACATTTTCTCTAATATACCAGACAAGGCCTCTAGAAACCCTACACTTTCTCTAATATATATAAAAAAAAGGCCTCTAGACCCTACACTTTCTTTAATACAATAGAATATATTTTTTATTTTCTTAGATTTCTTTAATTTTTCTACATCCCTATACAGTTACTGATATTATTACGAGTTTATTTTATATTTATATATTTTGTGAATCACCTTCAAAAGTGTTAAACATGGAAATTGTTCAATACAATGAATCACAATAACGTTAGATGCAAGTTGTTATTGTTGGTTTATAGGGCTACCGGACATGATGCCGTATTGAACCTTGTACACACTTAAGTTAAAATATCTTCATATACATGAGTTAGGCTCAGTATCCAAACAACGTTGGTTATAATATGAGCTGTGGAAAATACTGTATATTTTCCGGAAATACGGTAATTTATAGGTAAATAGATGGCCTATATTGTATATAATAAAAATTGTTATCGAAAATGGGAAGAAGCTGCCCCTGCGCAGAAGACATTCGCCATGTTTGAACTGGTCAACTCGAACGTTAGTGAATATTGTGAAGAATTTTTCGTGCTCTAAAGGTTAAAATTGGGTTGACACCTCTCAAATAGGAGGTGAAATTGTTGGATGTGCATTCCTGCATAACTTGAGATATCAGACAACTGGACAAGACAGCTCCAGGAACCTCAGATAAGTCTGTTATGTTTGTAATTCTAGCCCCTCAAGGAAGGTTCCTTGATGTTGGTGAGGGGCTCTTGATTTAGGGAATTAGATCTGTGCTCCAGTTCCCAGAATTAAGCCTGAATGCCTTCCACATCCCCCCCAGGCGCTGTATAATCCTCCGGGTTTAGCGCTTCCCCCTTGATTATAATAATGTAATTCTGGCCAGTGTTATTTTCATGTACAGACAGTGAGATTTTCTGAGTATGATACACATTAATCTCCAGTCAAATTGGTGAATGATATTAAGATATTCTCCTTCTGTTATGTAAATGTGTTTATATATAATCATTTTTAATTTAATATACAGTCCACAAATTTATATATTTACCAGCATTCCTGGTGTATGTATAATTCATTTAATTAATAGGTCCAGAGCAACTTGTGGATATGACAGTGGTAGGTATCGAAGGGGGACGTTTTTTGTGACCTAGGTGTCCCAAATTCCTACTTGTCTATGTAACTCTGATAAATAATAATTATCTTTGTTCATTTAGTGCTATGTACATAATGATACATTCAGATAAATGTAATTTTCCACATGAGCGGTAAAAAAGATAGGAAGTACTCTAAAGTCTGAGAATGGTGGAGTGGAACGAGCTAGACCAAGAGGTGAACACCACCCACAGCTTCAAGAGTAGGTATGATCTCTCCCTGAGTGGTATTAATCAGTAGACACAGTTGTTAAGAGGGACCAGGAGCTGTGACCCGAGTCCTAGAAAGACAACTAGGCGAGTACATTTGAGTACATATTAACATTAGTGTGATGCTCCACACATTAAATCCATTGTGTTAGATTTTTTATGCTTTGTGTGAAGCGCTAGACCCGTGAGGGTCAGTCGGTGCAAGAATGTTTATAGACTTGATCCTTCATCTGTTACTTAAGTATATATTAATTACGTAAATGAAGAATGAGTGCATGGAGACTTACCCTCAGTGAGTGAGGAGGAGAGGGAGTCCCCTGACTGTATCCTCTTGTCCTCCTTCCCTCTTGTCTTTGTTGACTTGTCTTTCTCTTTCTTCCTGTGTTTTCTGGTGTTGTTTCTCCTTTCCTTCCTAGCCTGACACATGACATCTTCCCCAGCGCCTTCAGCCACTGCTTCGTTATCTCCTCTACCTCCTCTTTCAACTCCTCGCACGTTATGACAGCCTTTTCGTTTATGCTTCTTCTTCTCTTCTTTCTTTCTTTTTCTCTCTTGCTTCCTTCTTTCCTTCTCTTTCCTCCTTTCTTCTCTCTCTCGTCTCTTCTGATCTCTTCTCTCCTGTCTTTTCCTGGCACGTTCTTCGCGATCTTCTCTTCTTGATGGCTTCTCCTCACACAAGTCTTGACTGGTTCCCGACGATCTGTTGCCCTCTTCCGTTTTGTTTCTCCTGCAGTCCTTCTTCCTGATCTTATTTCTTCTGTTTGTTGTCGTGTGTGTGACTGTAAGTGGCGTGTGTGTTGTTGGAGGTGGCGTGTGTGTTGTTGGAGGAGGCGTGTGTGTTGCTGGAGGTGGTGCATGCCTGTGTTGTCTCAGACTTACACTTACTTCATCCTCTTCAAGTGTGTTAGACCCTATGGAGTCCCTGGAGGTCAGTCTTCGGTCAAACTTTGGAGTCTTGAGGGCAGCTGACCTGCTCCTTCTTTCAGCCTTGAGGGAACCTGAGGTCCTTGCAAACTTAGGTATTCTCTCCCTCCTGAACTTGGGCACACTCTTCTCCGATCTTTTCAATCTTTCACGTGCCGCGTCTGCCAGAATCTTCGAAGTCCCCATTCTGAGCTCATTGAAGCGGGCGACCCTTCTCTTCCTCAATGATTCATCCACTTCGGGGACGGTGGAGTCACGGTGTGGCTGGTGGTCATACTCTTGGTCCTGTTGGAGGGAGAGGTTCAGACGACTTGTGATAGACTGGACCTTATAGATTAGGTGAGGCTGTGGACCTGTTCTACTGACTTCATCTTGTGCCTCTCTTCTTTTCAGAGGCTCGATGAAATAGCTGTCATTTTGAGTCTGTATGTATCCCGTGAGGCCGTCACAATTGCTGATAGCCACAAGACTTTCCCGGGTAGACTTGAGTCTTCCAATATAGAAGCAATCACCTGTAGCTCTCTTCAGAATCCGGCTACCATCTTCCAGTACCCATTCTATGACGGTGTACGGCGTCACTAAGTTAGTGTTCGGTGTCAGCTTCAGGAAAAGCTCCTCGTTGTCGTTGTTAATGACAATGTAGAGCTTTTCCTCCGAGGTGGAGCTGTTGGTGACATCCTCTCGCTTGAACCTGTTGCCGTCACCATTGTGGTGCTGAGGGTGGAAGCTGGAGGAGACATCTGGTGATATAACGTGTCCCCTGGAGTCAGTTCTGAAGGGATACACCACCCGAGTCTTGTCCACGGCGGGTCCAACCCAACACCAACACTGTCAACACAACAATACGTGTTAGTATACCATCCAACATCCCTAACAACACTTACTGATACATCCTTAACAACACTTACTGATACACCTCAATAATACAGTTCAACATGAAAACGTCTGCCCTATACCATTCATTATACCATTCATTATATTCATTATACCATTCATTATATCATTCATTATCCCATTCATTATACCATTTATTATATCATTCATTATACCATTTATTATATTCATTATACCATTCATTATATAATTCATTATACCATTCATTATGCCATTTATTATATCATTCATTATACCATTCATTATATCATTCATTATACCATTCATTATATAATTCATTATACCATTCATTATACCATTTATTATATCATTCATTATACCATTCATTATATCATTCATTATACCATTCATTATATAATTCATTATACCATTCATTATACCATTTATTATATCATTCATTATACCATTTATTATATCATTCATTATACCATTCATTATATCATTCATTATACCATTTATTATATCATTCATTATACCATTCATTATACCATTTATTATACCATTTATTATATCATTCATTATATCATTCATTATACCATTCATTATACCATTCATTATATAATTCATTATATCATTCATTATACCATTTATTATATCATTCATTATATCATTCATTATACCATTCATTATACCATTTATTATATCATTCATTATATCATTCATTATACCATTCATTATACCATTCATTATACCATTTATTATATCATTCATTATATCATTCATTATACCATTCATTATATCATTCATTACCATTCATTATACCATTTATTATATCATTCATTATATCATTCATTATACCATGCATTATACCATTTATTATATCATTCATTATACCATTCATAATACCATTCATAGCAGTAATTTCATCCTACATTATACACATCATTATAAGCATTCATTATATCATTCATAGCAGTAATTTTATCCTACATTATACACATCATTATAAGCATTCATTATATCATTCATAGCAGTAATTTCATCCTACATTATACACATCATTATAAGCATTCATTATATCATTCATAGCAGTAATTTCATCCTACATTATACACATCATTATAAGCATTCATTATATCATTCATAGCAGTAATTTCATCCTACATTATACACATCATTATAAGCATTCATTATATCATTCATAGCAGTAATTTCATCCTACATTATACACATCATTATAAGCATTCATTATATCATTCATAGCAGTAATTTCATCCTACATTATACACATCATTATAAGCATTCATTATATCATTCATAGCAGTAATTTCATCCTACATTATACACATCATTATAAGCATTCATTATATCATTCATAGCAGTAATTTCATCCTACATTATACACATCATTCTAAACATCAACTTGCTGACACACAAGAGACTGCTATATACCAACTTTAACTTGTAATTAAATAATAATCTTGGCCCACACGATGCTTTTATGTAATTAAATGGATCTTAAAAACTAAAACTTCTTTAATTTGGTTAATTAGTGCTGGAAAAGGCTTATTATTATTATTATTATTATTATTATTATTATTATTATTATTATTATTATTATTATTATTATTGTTATTATTTTTATTATTATTATTATTATTATTGTTATTATTGTTGTTGTTGTATAATGATTTTAAAATTCATGGGGAACCATATGGGGAATGCGAGGTAATACTGTTTGATCCGAGGAGAAGGAAGTTTAACTCACTGATAGTGGATGGTCACTGATAGTGGATGGTCACTGATAGTGGATGGTCACTGATAGTGGATGGTCACTGATAGTGGATGGTCACTGATAGTGGATAGTCACTGATAGTGGATGGTCACTGATAGTGGATAGTCACTGATAGTGGATGGTCACTGATAGTGGATTGTCACTGATAGTGGATGGTCACTGATTGTGGATGGTCACTGATAGTGGATAGTCACTGATAGTGGATGGTCACTGATAGTGGATGGTCACTGATAGTGGATGGTCACTGATAGTGGATAGTCACTGATAGTGGATGGTCACTGATAGTGGATAGTCACTGATAGTGGATAGTCACTGATAGTGGATGGTCACTGATAGTGGATAGTCACTGATAGTGGATGGTCACTGATAGTGGATGGTCACTGATAGTGGATGGTCACTGATAGTGGATAGTCACTGATAGTGGATGGTCACTGATAGTGGATAGTCACTGATAGTGGATGGTCACTGATAGTGGATGGTCACTGATAGTGGATGGTCACTGATTGTGGATGGTCACTGATAGTGGATAGTCACTGATAGTGGATGGTCACTGATAGTGGATGGTCACTGATAGTGGATGGTCACTGATAGTGGATGGTCACTGATAGTGGATGGTCACTGATAGTGGATGGTCACTGATAGTGGATGGTCACTGATTGTGGATGGTCACTGATAGTGGATAGTCACTGATAGTGGATGGTCACTGATAGTGGATAGTCAGTGATAGTGGATGGTCACTGATAGTGGATGGTCACTGATAGTGGATGGTCACTGATAGTGGATGGTCACTGATAGTGGATGGTCACTGATAGTGGATGGTCACTGATAGTGGATGGTCACTGATTGTGGATGGTCACTGATAGTGGATAGTCACTGATAGTGGATGGTCACTGATAGTGGATAGTCACTGATAGTGGATGGTCACTGATAGTGGATGGTCACTGATAGTGGATGGTCACTGATAGTGGATGGTCACTGATAGTGGATAGTCACTGATAGTGGATGGTCACTGATAGTGGATGGTCACTGATAGTGGATGGTCACTGATAGTGGATGGTCACTGATAGTGGATGGTCACTGATAGTGGATGGTCACTGATTGTGGATGGTCACTGATAGTGGATAGTCACTGATAGTGGATAGTCACTGATAGTGGATGGTCACTGATAGTGGATGGTCACTGATAGTGGATGGTCACTGATAGTGGATAGTCACTGATAGTGGATAGTCACTGATAGTGGATGGTCACTGATAGTGGATAGTCACTGATTGTGGATGGTCACTGATAGTGGATAGTCACTGATAGTGGATAGTCACTGATAGTGGATGGTCACTGATAGTGGATGGTCACTGATAGTGGATGGTCACTGATAGTGGATAGTCACTGATAGTGGATAGTCACTGATAGTGGATGGTCACTGATAGTGGATGGTCACTGATAGTGGATGGTCACTGATAGTGGATGGTCACTGATTGTGGATGGTCACTGATAGTGGATGGTCACTGATAGTGGATAGTCACTGATAGTGGATGGTCACTGATAGTGGATGGTCACTGATAGTGGATGGTCACTGATAGTGGATGGTCACTGATAGTGGATAGTCACTGATAGTGGATGGTCACTGATAGTGGATGGTCACTGATAGTGGATGGTCACTGATAGTGGATGGTCACTGATAGTGGATAGTCACTGATAGTGGATGGTCACTGATAGTGGATGGTCACTGATAGTGGATAGTCACTGATAGTGGATAGTCACTGACAGTGGATGGTCACTGATAGTGGATGGTCACTGATAGTGGATGGTCACTGATAGTGGATGGTCACTGATAGTGGATGGTCACTGACAGTGGATGGTCACTGATAGTGGATAGTCACTGATTGTGGATAGTCACTGATAGTGGATAGTCACTGATAGTGGATGGTCACTGATAGTGGAGGGTCACTGATAGTGGATGGTCACTGATAGTGGATAGTCACTGATAGTGGATAGTCACTGATAGTGGATGGTCACTGATAGTGGATGGTCACTGATAGTGGATGGTCACTGATAGTGGATGGTCACTGATAGTGGATGGTCACTGATAGTGGATAGTCACTGATAGTGGATAGTCACTGATAGTGGATAGTCACTGATAGTGGATGGTCACTGATAGTGGATGGTCACTGATAGTGGATAGTCACTGATAGTGGATAGTCACTGATAGTGGATGGTCACTGATAGTGGATAGTCACTGATAGTGGATAGTCACTGATAGTGGATGGTCACTGATAGTGGATAGTCACTGATAGTGGATGGTCACTGATAGTGGATGGTCACTGATAGTGGATAGTCACTGACAGTGGATAGTCACTGATAGTGGATGGTCACTGATAGTGGATAGTCACTGATAGTGGATAGTCACTGATAGTGGATAGTCACTGATAGTGGATGGTCACTGATAGTGGATGGTCACTGATAGTGGATAGTCACTGATAGTGGATGGTCACTGATAGTGGATGGTCACTGATAGTGGATGGTCACTGATAGTGGATGGTCACTGATAGTGGATGGTCACTGATAGTGGATGGTCACTGATAGTGGATGGTCACTGATAGTGGATGGTCACTGATAGTGGATGGTCACTGACAGTGGATGGTCACTGATAGTGGATGGTCACTGATAGTGGATAGTCACTTGTGGCATGCAAAGAGTACGTAACCTTTATTCGGCGCATGGACACACCCTCATTTACAGGCTATCTCCCCCAACCAGCGAACCAGGTTGCTAAGAGTTGATGATGGGGCCCCATCGTTCAACTAGTGACCAGGTTCTAGCCAATAAGAAGGTGGGATTGACAATCGCAGAGGTTATGTGGATACCGCTCTCCTGTCTGCCCTTGTCATTCCCACTCTAGAGCTGGTTGAAGCACGGTCTGCTATCTTGTGGCTTCTATTTCTGCCTTGCTTACCGTGGAGTGCACTATATTTATCACTGTACATAGTGTACATATTGCTGTTATAATTGGTGAAGGATAATATAAGTCTAAACTTTTTCTACTGTGTTTATTTGCTCCCATTACACCTGGGATAACAGGCCCTTTGAAATCCTAGGTTGTAATATGGGTAGCCTGTCCGAGAGCTGGACTTAGAGAAACGGTTGAGCTTAGGGTGAAGCTTGTAGCAGGAACATTGTGTAGCTTGCTGTTTCGCTTCGCTTTACAAATTTTGCGTGTCAGTTGCTTATGATCAGCCTTGCTATTGTGTGATCGTTCAACAGCTCGCTACTAGCTTGTTCAGTGTGCTCGCTTCGCTACGGTCAATCTTGTGTGCAGTCGGCTTTGCTTGTATGCGTATTCTGCAATCGTACTGTGCATAGCTAAGCGTGTTCTGCAAATTAACATGTTACGTTGGGGTATTCGTACTGTGCATAGCGAATAACTTATGCCACCTAGACGAGTCAGACGCCTGGTGTCGGCATATACTTTGCATAACCTACCTAAATTGTCTCTACAGCGTTGTTGGCAAATTGCTCGTTCCATTGGCATTCCCTATAAACGCACTCTCACAGCTGCGCAACTGCGTTCACTTATTGCTGACATACTTATTGAAGAAGAGATGGCACATCAAACTCCTCCCTCTACGGGAGCTGGGGCAAAAACTACTATGTTCTCGCATGAGGAAGATGATATACCTACGGAGCAAAATGGTCAGTATAGTGCAGCTGGGTTGTCTCAGGGTGAATCAGCGTCGTTGGCACTTGAGCTGGCAAAAATCAATCTTGAGCAAACTAGGGAACAGAGAGCATTCGCAAGGGAAGAATTTGATAGGGAAAGAGAAAGGAGGCAGTTTTCGCATTCTGTAAACGATTTCAGTTTACAAAAAGCAGTACAGCTTGTTCCCCGCTTCAATGAGGCCGAACCAGAGCAATTTTTCGAAAGCTTCGAAAATCAAGCTCGAGCCTTGAGGTGGCCGGAACAGCACTGGGCAGCGTTGGTTCATACAGCATTATTGGGTAAGGCACAGGAATTTACGTCGGTATTAACTGACGCTGAATTCTCTGATTATCAAGTAGTGAAGACCACAGTGTTGGGAGCATATACATGTATCCCAGCTAAATATCGTAAGACCTTCAAATTGAACAGGCGGCAGCTTGGTCAATCCCTGGTGGACTTTGTGAGACAGCAAACCAAAGCTTTTACCAGCTGGTATAAAGCGAGTGGTGTCTCTAACTTTGAGGAGCTGGTGCAGCTTATTCTGATTGATAACCTGCTGGAGTCTGTGGGACCAGAGGTTCGTGTCTTTCTGCAGGATCGTGACTTAACCACTGCATTGGAGGCGGCCAGGTTGGCTGATACCTTCGAAACGAACCGCTCCTTGTCCGAGCGGTCCTGTCTCTCTTTTCAACAGTCTGGCGTGAGCAGAGATCGACAACATTGAAGAATCACAACACAAGGCTTATGCGTTGGACGCTCAGGCTGCAGCCCTATAACCTGAAAATAAATTATATTGCCGGCAAAGAAAATGTGTTGGCAGACTCTTTGTCAAGAGTCTAGTTTAATATTTTATTTAGGTTAGGATGTATTTGTGGTAACCCCCCTTTTAAGCTCTTTTTTTTTATCCCCTGATGTGGGGGTTTTTTTTTAGTGAGGGGATACGGGCTACCGTCCGCTTGTATCTTGGACCTATGTTGGCCTATCTGACTGCTGTCCCACTCTGAGTTTAGGGTTTGGCTTTTGGTCACTAGGAAAGCTGAGCTCTATCTAAGAGTTGGATGGTGGAGAGGATAGGCGGTCCCATTATTTTGTGCCATGGCGGCACGGTTACCACTGGGAGGTGGCAGCCTAATCCTGAGCCTTCTCGGGGGTGGGGGTGTGGCATGCAAAGAGTACGTAACCTTTATTCGGCGCATGGACACACCCTCATTTACAGGCTATCTCCCCCAACCAGCGAACCAGGTTGCTAAGAGTTGATGATGGGGCCCCATCGTTCAACTAGTGACCAGGTTCTAGCCAATAAGAAGGTGGGATTGACAATCGCAGAGGTTATGTGGATACCGCTCTCCTGTCTGCCCTTGTCATTCCCACTCTAGAGCTGGTTGAAGCACGGTCTGCTATCTTGTGGCTTCTATTTCTGCCTTGCTTACCGTGGAGTGCACTATATTTATCACTGTACATAGTGTACATATTGCTGTTATAATTGGTGAAGGATAATATAAGTCTAAACTTTTTCTACTGTGTTTATTTGCTCCCATTACACCTGGGATAACAGGCCCTTTGAAATCCTAGGTTGTAATATCACTGATAGTGGATGGTCACTGATAGTGGATGGTCACTGATAGTGGATGGTCACTGATAGTGGATGGTCACTGATAGTGGATGGTCACTGATAGTGGATGGTCACTGATAGTGAATGGTCACTGATAGTCGATAGTCACTGATAGTGGATGGTCACTGATAGTGGATGGTCACTGATAGTGGATGGTCACTGATAGTGGATGGTCACTGATAGTGGATGGTCACTGATAGTGGATGGTCACTGATAGTGGATGGTCACTGATAGTGGATGGTCACTGATAGTGAATGGTCACTGATAGTCGATAGTCACTGATAGTGGATGGTCACTGATAGTGAATGGTCACTGATAGTGGATAGTCACTGATAGTGGATGGTCACTGATAGTGGATAGTCACTGATAGTGGATGGTCACTGATAGTGGATGGTCACTGATAGTGGATGGTCACTGATAGTGGATAGTCACTGATAGTGGATGGTCACTGATAGTGGATAGTCACTGATAGTGGATGGTCACTGATAGTGTGTCACTGATAGTGGATGGTCACTGATAGTGGATGGTCACTGATAGTGGATGGTCACTGATAGTGGATGGTCACTGATAGTGGATGGTCACTGATAGTAGATGGTCACTGATAGTGGATGGTCACTGATAGTGGATAGTCACTGATAGTGGATGGTCACTGATAGTGGATGGTCACTGATAGTGGATGGTCACTGATAGTGGATGGTCACTGATAGTAGATGGTCACTGATAGTCGATAGTCACTGATAGTGGATGGTCACTGATAGTGGATGGTCACTGATAGTGGATGGTCACTGATAGTGGATGGTCACTGATAGTGGATGGTCACTGATAGTGGATGGTCACTGATAGTGGATGGTCACTGATAGTGGATGGTCACTGATAGTGGATGGTCACTGATAGTGGATAGTCATTGATAGTGGATGGTCACTGATAGTGGATGGTCACTGATAGTGGATGGTCACTGATAGTGGATGGTCACTGATAGTGGATAGTCACTGATAGTGGATGGTCACTGATAGTGGATGGTCACTGATAGTGGATGGTCACTGATAGTGGATGGTCACTGATAGTGGATGGTCACTGATAGTGGATAGTCATTGATAGTGGATGGTCACTGATAGTGGATGGTCACTGATAGTGGATGGTCACTGATAGTGGATGATCACTAATAGTGGATAGTCACTGAGAGTGGATGGTCACTGATAGTGGATGGTCACTGATAGTGGATGGTCACTGATAGTGGATGGTCACTGATAGTGGATAGTCACTGATAGTGGATGGTCACTGATAGTGGATGGTCACTGATAGTGGATGGTCACTGATAGTGGATGGTCACTGATAGTGGATAGTCACTGATAGTGGATGGTCACTTATAGTGGATGGTCACTGAGAGTGGATGGTCACTGATAGTGGATAGTCACTGATAGTGGATGGTCACTGATAGTGGATGGTCACTGATAGTGGATAGTCACTGATAGTGGATGGTCACTGATAGTGGATGGTCACTGATAGTGGATGGTCACTGATAGTGGATAGTCACTGATAGTGGATATTCACTGATAGTGGATGGTCACTGATAGTGGATAGTAACTGATAGTGGATGGTCACTGATAGTGGATGGTCACTGATAGTGGATAGTCACTGATAGTGGATGGTCATTGATAGTGGATAGTCACTGATAGTGTGTCACTGATAGTGGATGGTCACTGATAGTGGATGGTCTCTGATAGTGGATAGCCACTGATAGTGGATGGTCACTGATAGTGGATGGTCACTGATAGTAGATGGTCACTGATAGTGGATGGTCACTGATAGTGGATGGTCACTGATAGTGGATGGTCACTGATAGTGGATGGTCACTGATAGTGGATGGTCACTGATAGTGGATGGTCACTGATAGTGGATGGTCACTGGTAGTGGATAGTCACTGATAGTGGATGGTCACTGATAGTGGATGGTCACTGATAGTGGATGGTCACTGATAGTGGATGGTCACTGATAGTGGATGGTCACTGATAGTGGATGGTCACTTATAGTGGATGGTCACTGATAGTTGATGGTCACTGGTAGTGGATGGTCACTGGTAGTGGATGGTCACTGGTAGTGGATGGTCACTGTAGTGGATGGCAAGTGATGGTGGATGGTCATTGATAGTGGATGGTCACTGATAGTGGATGGTAACTGATAATGGATGGTCACTGACAGTGGATGGTCACTGCTAGTGGATGGTCACTGATAGTGGATGGTCACTGAAAGTGGATGGTCACTGATAGTGGATGGTCACTGACAGTGGATGGTCACTGATAGTGGATGGTCACTGATAGTGGATAGTCACTGATAGTGGATGGTCACTGATAGTGGATGGTAACTGATAATGGATGGTCACTGACAGTGGATAGTCACTGATAGTGGATGGTCACTGAAAGTGGATGGTCACTGATAGTGGATGGTCACTGACAGTGGATGGTCACTGATAGTGGATGGTCACTGATAGTGGATAGTCACTGATAGTGGATGGTCACTGATAGTGGATGGTCACTGATAGTGGATGGTCACTGATAGTGGATGGTAACTGATAATGGATGGTCACTGACAGTGGATGGTCACTGATAGTGGATGGTCACTGATAGTGGATAGTCACTGATAGTGGATGGTCACTGATAGTGGATGGTCACTGACAGTGGATAGTCACTGACAGTGGATGGTCACTGATAGTGGATGGTCACTGATAGTGGATGGTCACTGATAGTGGATAGTCATTGATAGTGGATGGTCACTGATAGTCGATGGTCACTGATAGTGGATGGTCACTGATAGTGGATGGTCACTGATAGTGGATAGTCACTGATAGTGGATGGTCACTGATAGTGGATGGTCACTGATAGTGGATAATCACTGATAGTGGATGGTCACTGATAGTGGATGGTCACTGATAGTGGATAGTCACTGATAGTGGATGGTCACTGATAGTGGATGGTCACTGATAGTGGATGGTCACTGATAGTGGATGGTCACTGATAGTGGATGGTCACTGATAGTGGATGGTCACTGGTAGTGGATGGTCACTGATAGTGGATGGTCACTGATAGTGGATGGTCACTGAAAGTGGATGGTCACTGATAGTGAATGGTCACTGACAGTGGATGGTCACTGATAGTGGATGGTCACTGATAGTGGATAGTCCCTGATAGTGGATGGTCACTGATAGTGGATGGTCACTGATAGTGGATGGTCACTGACAGTGGATAGTCACTGATAGTGGATGGTCACTGATAGTGGATGGTCACTGATAGTGGATGGTCACTGATAGTGGATAGCCATTGATAGTGGATAGTCACTGGTAGTGGATGGTCACTGATAGTGGATGGTCACTGATAGTGGATGGTCACTGATAATGGATGGTCACTGATAGTGGATAGTCACTGATAGTGGATGGTCACTGATAGTGGATGGTCACTGATAGTGGATAGTCACTGATAGTGGATGGTCACTGATAGTGGATAGTCACTGATAGTGGATGGTCACTGATAGTGGATGGTCACTGATAGTGGATGGTCACTGATAGTGGATGGTCACTGATAGTGGATGGTCACTGATAGTGGATGGTCACTGATAGTGGATAGTCACTGATAGTGGATGGTCACTGGTAGTGGATGGTCACTGATAGTGGATGGTCACTGGTAGTGGATGGTCACTGATAGTGGATGGTCACTGGTAGTGGATGGTCACTGATAGTGGATGGTCACTGGTAGTGGATGGTCACTGATAGTGGATGGTAAGTGATAGTGGATGGTAACTGATAATGGATGGTCACTGATAGTGGATGGTCACTGATAGTGGATGGTCACTGATAGTGGATGGTCATTGATAGTGGATGGTCACTGATAGTGGATGGTCATTGATAGTGGATGGTCACTGATAGTGGATGGTCACTGATAGTGGATGGTCACTGATAGTGGATGGTCATTGATAGTGGATGGTCACTGGTAGTGGATGTTCACTGATAGTGGATGGTCACTGATAGTGGATGGTCACTGATAGTGGATGGTCACTGATAGTGGATGGTCACTGATAGTGGATGGTCACTGATAGTGGATGGTCACTGACAGTGGATGGTCACTGATAGTTGATGGTCACTGATAGTGGATAGTCACTGATAGTGGATGGTCACTGATTGTGGATGGTCACTGATAGTGGATAGTCACTGATAGTGGATGGTCACTGATAGTGAATGGTCACTGATAGTGGATGGTCACTGATAGTGAATGGTCACTGATAGTGGATGGTCACTGATAGTGGATAGTCACTGATAGTGGATGGTCACTGATTGTGGATGGTCACTGATAGTGGATAGTCACTGATAGTGGATAGTCACTGATAGTGGATAGTCACTGATAGTGGATGGTCACTGATAGTGGATAGTCACTGATTGTGGATGGTCACTGATAGTGGATAGTCACTGATAGTGGATAGTCACTGATAGTGGATGGTCACTGATTGTGGATGGTCACTGATAGTGGATGGTCACTGACAGTGGATAGTCACTGATAGTGGATAGTCACTGATAGTGGATGGTCACTGATAGTGGATGGTCACTGATAGTGGATGGTCACTGATACTGGATGGTCACTGATAGTGGATGGTCACTGATAGTGGATGGTCACTGATAGTGGATGGTCACTGATAGTGGATGGTCACTGATACAGTTCCAGTCACACCAGGACTAGTGTGGTGGTGTGACACTCACACCAGGACTAGTGTGGTGGTGTGACACTCACACCAGGACTAGTGTGGTGGTGTGACACTCACACCAGGACTAGTGTGGTGGTGTGACACTCACACCAGGACTAGTGTGGTGGTGTGACACTCACATCAGGACTAGTGTGGTGGTGTGACACTCACACCAGGACTAGTGTGGTGGTGTGACACTCACACCAGGACTAGTGTGGTGGTGTGACACTCACACCAGGACTAGTGTGGTGGTGTGACACTCACACCAGGACTAGTGTGGTGGTGTGACACTCACACCAGGACTAGTGTGGTGGTGTGACACTCACACCAGGACTAGTGTGGTGGTGTGACACACACACCAGGACTAGTGTGGTGGTGTGACACTCACACCAGGACTAGTGTGGTGGTGTGACACTCACACCAGGACTAGTGTGGTGGTGTGACACTCACACCAGGACTAGTGTGGTGGTGTGACACTCACACCAGGACTAGTGTGGTGGTGTGACACTCACACCAGGACTAGTGTGGTGGTGTGACACTCACACCAGGACTAGTGTGGTGGTGTGACACTCACACCAGGACTAGTGTGGTGGTGTGACACTCACACCAGGACTAGTGTGGTGGTGTGACACTCACACCAGGACTGTCGTGGTGTCGTCCTGGTGTTTTCCGTAAGAGCTCTGGACTCCTGCTGTAGTGAACTTCACTAAGAAGAATCCGTCCTTCTCCAGCATCCTGCTCCTCGACATTCCATCCAAGATTGCTCACATGCCCATAGCATCATCTCCCACACACAAGACATGAATAGTCCTTAAGAGGCACGTCAGTTCTTCTGTCTTCTAATATCATATTTCTTTATCCCATAACCTGCCTTAAGCTTAATTACTATCACATCTGCTTTGTCTGCTTCGTAAGGTTACGTCCAGTGGCTAACGCGACGGTCTGGAGTGTTGAGACTCTTATCGCGGGTTCAAACCCCATCCGTGGTATGGTTTCCTTCCTTAATTCATGATATAACTTAACAAATCTTTGATGACAACTGTGTTGCAGAGGTGTGAGCTTTGCTCACACCTCTATGATGAATAAGTCAAGATCGTGGACTTCACTTTACGAAAACAGACAAATCAAAATGCCATAGTAATTATGGACAAGGTAGATTTTTATTTATTATCACACTGGCCGATTCCCACCAAGGCAGGGTGGCCCGAAAAAGAAAAACTTTCACCATCATTCACTCCATCACTGTCTTGTCAGAAGGGTGCTTTACACTACAGTTTTTAAACTGCAACATTAACATGTTATTAGAAGACACGGAAACTGAAGTGGCCCTTAACATAGTGACAAACACTTCTTCAAGGATTTCCGTAAGTGAACACAGCACATCAGTGTCTCTACCACCATCATCACTGGACAGAAACACCACCAACGTAAGTACTACGTGGGTGTACATGGTCCCATGTAACAGTGTACTGGTTAGTGCCGGCTACGGTGTCCTCTTAAAGCACATTTCAGGACACCAGTAAACCAGGAGACACAATCTGCATAGTATACCTCGCGTAATAAATCGTGGTTCTCACAAACACTTGATAAACTGTGGTGTCCCTTCAGTAATTACCAAGACGACAACACCAGCAGCAGCACTGCAACGAGAACAGTAGCAACAGTAACAGTAGTAACAGCAACAACAGCAACAGTATCACTAGCAACAGCAACAGTATCAGTAGTAACAGCAACAACAGTAACAGTATCAGTAGTAACAGCAACACTATCACTAGCAACAGCAACAACAGCAACAGTAACAGTAGTAACAGCAACAACAGCAACAGTATCACTAGCAACAGCAACAACAGTAACAGTATCAGTAGTAACAGCAACAACAGCAACAGTATCACCAGCAACAGCAACAACAGCAACAGTAACAGTAGTAACAGCAACAACAGCAACAGTATCACTAGCAACAGCAACAACAGTAACAGTATCAGTAGTAACAGCAACAACAGCAACAGTATCACCAGCAACAGCAACAACAGCAACAGTAACAGTAGTAACAGCAACAACAGCAACAGTATCACTAGCAACAGCAACAACAGTAACAGTATCAGTAGTAACAGCAACAACAGCAACAGTATCACCAGCAACAGCAACAACAGCAACAGTAACAGTAGTAACAGCAACAACAGCAACAGTATCACTAGCAACAGCAACAACAGCAACAGTATCAGTAGTAACAGCAACAACAGTAACAGTATCAGTAGTAACAGCAACAACAGCAACAGTATCACCAGCAACAGCAACAACAGTAACAGTATCAGTAGTAACATCAACAGCATCAGTAGTAACAGTATCAGTAGTAACATCAACAGCATCAGCAGCAACAGTATCAGTAGTAACAGCAACAACAGTAACAGTATCAGTAGTAACAGCAACAACAGCAACAGTATCACTAGCAACAGTAACAACAGCAACAGTATCAGTAGTAACATCAACAGCATCAGTAGTAACAGTAACAGTATCAGTAGTAACAGCAACAGTATCAGTAGCAACAGCAACAACAGCAAAAGTATCAGCAGCAACAACAGCAACAGTATCAGTAGTAACAACAACAGTTTCAGTAGTAACAACAACAATATCAACAGCAACAACAGCAACAGTATCAGAAGTAACAGTAACAGTATCAGCAGCAACAGCAACAGTATCAGCAGCAACAGCAACAGTATCAGCAGCAACAGCAACAGTATCAGCAGCAACAGTATCAGTAGTAACAGCAACAGTATCAGCAGCAACAGTATCAGTAGCAGCAGCAACAGTATCAGCAGCAACAGCAACAGTATCAGCAGCAACAGCAACAGTATCAGCAGCAACAGCAACAGTAGCAGCAGCAACAGTATCAGCAGCAACAGCAACAGTATCAGCAGCAACAGCAACAGTATCAGTAGCAACAGCAACAGTAGCAGCAGCAACAGTATCAGCAGCAACAGCAACAGTATCAGCAGCAGCAGCAACAGTATCAGCAGCAACAGCAACAGTAGCAGCAGCAACAGTATCAGCAGCAACAGCAACAGTATCAGCAGCAACAGCAACAGTAGCAGCAGCAACAGTATCAGTATCAACAGCAACAGTAGCAGCAGCAACAGTATCAGCAGCAACAGCAACAGTATCAGCAGCAACAGCAACAGTATCAGTAGCAACAGCAACAGTATCAGCAGCAACAGCAACAGTATCAGCAGCAACAGCAACAGTAGCAACAGCAACAGTATCAGCAGCAACAGCAACAGTATCAGCAGCAACAGCAACAGTAGCAGCAGCAACAGTATCAGTAGCAACAGCAACAGTATCAGCAGCAACAGTATCAGTAGTAACAGCAACAGTATCAGCAGCAACAGTATCAGTAGTAACAGCAACAGTATCAGCAGCAACAGCAACAGTATCAGCAGCAACAGTATCAGTAGTAACAGCAACAGTATCAGCAGCAACAGTATCAGTAGTAACAGCAACAGTATCAGCAGCAACAGCAACAGTATCAGCAGCAACAGTATCAGTAGTAACAGCAACAGTATCAGTAGTAACAGCAACAGTATCAGCAGCAACAGCAACAGTATCAGCAGCAACAGTATCAGTAGTAACAGCAACAGTATCAGCAGCAACAGTATCAGTAGTAACAGCAACAGTATCAGCAGCAACAGCAACAGTATCAGCAGCAACAGTATCAGTAGTAACAGCAACAGTATCAGTAGTAACAGCAACAGTATCAGCAGCAACAGCAACAGTATCAGCAGCAACAGTATCAGTAGCAGCAGCAACAGTATCAGCAGCAACAGTATCAGTAGTAACAGCAACAGTATCAGCAGCAACAGTATCAGTAGTAACAGCAACAGTATCAGCAGCAACAGCAACAGTATCAGCAGCAACAGTATCAGTAGTAACAGCAACAGTATCAGCAGCAACAGTATCAGTAGTAACAGCAACAGTATCAGCAGCAACAGTATCAGTAGCAACAGCAACAGTATCAGCAGCAACAGTATCAGTAGTAACAGCAACAGTATCAGCAGCAACAGTATCAGTAGTAACAGCAACAGTATCAGCAGCAACAGCAACAGTATCAGTAGTAACAGCAACAGTATCAGCAGCAACAGCAACAGTATCAGTAGTAACAGCAACAGTATCAGCAGCAACAGCAACAGTATCAGCAGCAACAGTATCAGTAGTAACAGCAACAGTATCAGTAGTAACAGCAACAGTATCAGCAGCAACAGCAACAGTATCAGCAGCAACAGTATCAGTAGTAACAGCAACAGTATCAGCAGCAACAGTATCAGTAGTAACAGCAACAGTATCAGCAGCAACAGCAACAGTATCAGCAGCAACAGCAACAGTATCAGTAGTAACAGCAACAGTATCAGCAGCAACAGCAACAGTATCAGTAGTAACAGCAACAGTATCAGCAGCAACAGCAACAGTATCAGCAGCAACAGTATCAGTAGTAACAGCAACAGTATCAGCAGCAACAGCAACAGTATCAGCAGCAACAGCAACAGTATCAGTAGTAACAGCAACAGTATCAGCAGCAACAGTATCAGTAGTAACAGCAACAGTATCAGCAGCAACAGTATCAGCAGCAACAGTATCAGTAGTAACAGCAACAGTATCAGCAGCAACAGCAACAGTATCAGCAGCAACAGCAACAGTATCAGCAGCAACAGCAACAGTATCAGCAGCAACAGTATCAGTAGCAGCAGCAACAGTATCAGCAGCAACAGTATCAGTAGTAACAGCAACAGTATCAGTAGTAACAGCAACAGTATCAGCAGCAACAGTATCAGTAGCAGCAGCAACAGTATCAGCAGCAACAGTATCAGTAGCAGCAGCAACAGTATCAGCAGCAACAGTATCAGTAGCAGCAGCAACAGTATCAGCAGCAACAGTATCAGTAGCAGCAGCAACAGTATCAGCAGCAACAGTATCAGTAGCAGCAGCAACAGTATCAGTAGCAGCAGCAACAGTATCAGTAGCAGCAGCAACAGTATCAGTAGCAGCAGCAACAGTATCAGCAGCAACAGTATCAGTAGCAGCAGCAACAGTATCAGCAGCAACAGTATCAGTAGCAGCAGCAACAGTATCAGCAGCAACAGTATCAGTAGCAGCAGCAACAGTATCAGTAGCAGCAGCAACAGTATCAGTAGCAGCAGCAACAGTATCAGTAGCAGCAGCAACAGTATCAGTAGCAGCAGCAACAGTATCAGTAGCAGCAGCAACAGTATCAGTAGCAGCAGCAACAGTATCAGTAGCAGCAGCAACAGTATCAGTAGCAGCAGCAACAGTATCAGTAGCAGCAGCAACAGTATCAGTAGCAGCAGCAACAGTATCAGTAGCAGCAGCAACAGTATCAGTATCAGCAGCAACAACAACAGCATCAGCAGCAACAGTATCAGCAGCAACAGTATCAGTAGCAGCAGCAACAGTATCAGCAGCAACAGTATCAGCAGCAACAGTATCAGTAGCAGCAGCAACAGTATCAGCAGCAACAGTATCAGTAGCAGCAGCAACAGTATCAGCAGCAACAGTATCAGTAGCAGCAGCAACAGTATCAGCAGCAACAGTATCAGTAGCAGCAGCAACAGTATCAGCAGCAACAGTATCGCCAGCAACAGTATCAGCAGCAACAGTATCGCCAGCAACAGTATCGCCAGCAACAGTATCGCCAGCAACAGTATCGCCAGCAACAGTATCAGCAGCAACAGTATCAGCAGCAACAACAACAGCATCAGCAACAACAGTACCAACAGCAACAACAACAGTATCAGCAGCAACAACAACAGTATCAGCAGCAACAACAACAGCATCAGCAACAACAGTACCAACAGCAACAACAACAGTATCAGCAGCAACAACAACAGTATCAGCAGCAACAACAACAGCATCAGCAACAACAGTACCAACAGCAACAACAACAGTATCAGCAGCAGCAGCAACAGTATCAGCAGCAACAACAACAGTATCAGCAGCAACAACAACAGCATCAGCAACAACAGTACCAACAGCAACAACAACAGTATCAGCAGCAGCAGCAACAGTATCAGCAGCAACAACAACAGTATCAGCAGCAACAACAACAGTATCAGCAGCAACAACAACAGTATCAGCAGCAACAACAACAGTATCAGCAGCAACAACAACAGTATCAGCAGCAACAACAACAGTATCAGCAGCAACAACAACAGTATCAGCAGCAGCAGCAACAGTATCAGCAGCAACAACAACAGTATCAGCAGCAACAACAACAGTATCAGCAGCAACAACAACAGTATCAGCAGCAACAACAACAGTATCAGCAGCAACAACAACAGCATCAGCAACAACAGTACCAACAGCAACAACAACAGTATCAGCAGCAGCAGCAACAGTATCAGCAGCAACAACAACAGTACCAACAGCAACAACAACAGTATCAGCAGCAACAACAACAGTATCAGCAGCAACAACAACAGCATCAGCAACAACAGTACCAACAGCAACAACAACAGTATCAGCAGCAGCAGCAACAGTATCAGCAGCAACAACAACAGTATCAGCAGCAACAACAACAGTATCAGCAGCAACAACAACAGTATCAGCAGCAACAACAACAGTACCAACAGCAACAACAACAGTATCAGCAGCAACAACAACAGTATCAGCAGCAACAACAACAGCATCAGCAACAACAGTACCAACAGCAACAACAACAGTATCAGCAGCAGCAGCAACAGTATCAGCAGCAACAACAACAGTATCAGCAGCAACAACAACAGTATCAGCAGCAACAACAACAGTATCAGCAGCAACAACAACAGTACCAACAGCAACAACAACAGTATCAGCAGCAGCAGCAACAGTATCAGCAGCAACAACAACAGTATCAGCAGCAACAACAACAGTATCAGCAGCAACAACAACAGTATCAGCAGCAACAACAACAGTATCAGCAGCAGCAGCAACAGTATCAGCAGCAACAACAACAGTATCAGCAGCAACAACAACAGTATCAGCAGCAACAACAACAGTATCAGCAGCAACAACAACAGTATCAGCAGCAACAACAACAGTATCAGCAACAACAACAGTATCAGCAGCAACAACAACAGTATCAGCACCAACCACAACAGTATCAGCAGCAACAACAACAGTATCAGCAGCAACAACAACAGTATCAGCAGCAACAACAACAGTATCAGCAACAACAACAACAGTATCAGCAGCAACAACAACAGTATCAGCAGCAACAACAACAGTATCAGCAGCAACAACAACAGTATCAGCAGCAACAACAACAGTATCAGCAGCAACAACACCAGTATCAGCAGCAACAACAACAGTCAGCAACAACAGTATCAGCAGCAGCACAACAGTATCAACAGCACCAACAACAGTATCAGCAGCAGCAGCAACAGTATCAGCAGCAACAACAACAGTATCAGCAGCAACAACAACAGTATCAGCAGCAACAACAACAGTATCAGCAGCAACAACAACAGTACCAACAGCAACAACAACAGTATCAGCAGCAACAACAACAGTATCAGCAGCAACAACAACAGTATCAGCAGCAACAACAACAGTATCAGCAGCAACAACAACAGTACCAACAGCAACAACAACAGTATCAGCAACAACAACAACAGTATCAGCAGCAACAACAACAGTATCAGCAGCAACAACAACAGCATCAGCAACAACAGTACCAACAGCAACAACAACAGTATCAGCAGCAGCAGCAACAGTATCAGCAGCAACAACAACAGTATCAGCAGCAGCAGCAACAGTATCAGCAGCAACAACAACAGTATCAGCAGCAACAACAACAGCATCAGCAACAACAGTACCAACAGCAACAACAACAGTATCAGCAGCAACAACAACAGTATCAGCAGCAACAACAACAGTACCAACAGCAACAACAACAGTATCAGCAGCAACAACAACAGTACCAACAGCAACAACAACAGTATCAGCAACAACAACAACAGTATCAGCAGCAACAACAACAGTACCAACAGCAACAACAACAGTATCAGCAACAACAACAACAGTATCAGCAACAACAACAACAGTATCAGCAGCAACAACAACAGTACCAACAGCAACAACAACAGTATCAGCAGCAACAACAACAGTATCAGCAGCAACAACAACAGCATCAGCAGCAACAACAACAGTATCAGCAGCAACAACAACAGAATCAACAACAGTATCAGCAGCAACAACAACAGTATCAGCAGCAACAACAACAGTATCAGCAGCAACAACAACAGTATCAGCAGCAACAACAACAGTATCAGCAGCAACAACAACAGTATCAGCAGCAACAACAACAGTATCAGCAGCAACAACAACAGTATCAGCAGCAACAACAACAGTATCAGCAGCAACAACAACAGTATCAGCAGCAACAACAACAGCATCAGCAACAACAGTACCAACAGCAACAACAACAGTATCAGCAGCAACAACAACAGTATCAGCAGCAACAACAACAGCATCAGCAACAACAGTACCAACAGCAACAACAACAGTATCAGCAGCAACAACAACAGTATCAGCAGCAACAACAACAGTACCAACAGCAACAACAACAGTATCAGCAGCAACAACAACAGTATCAGCAGCAACAACAACAGCATCAGCAACAACAGTACCAACAGCAACAACAACAGTATCAGCAGCAACAACAACAGTATCAGCAGCAACAACAACAGCATCAGCAACAACAGTACCAACAGCAACAACAACAGTATCAGCAGCAACAACAACAGTATCAGCAGCAACAACAACAGTACCAACAGCAACAACAACAGTACCAACAGCAACAACAACAGTATCAGCAGCAACAACAACAGTATCAGCAGCAACAACAACAGCATCAGCAACAACAGTACCAACAGCAACAACAACAGTATCAGCAGCAACAACAACAGTATCAGCAGCAGCAGCAACAGTATCAGCAGCAACAACAACAGTATCAGCAGCAACAACAACAGTATCAGCAGCAACAACAACAGTATCAGCAGCAACAACAACAGTATCAGCAGCAACAACAACAGTATCAGCAGCAACAACAACAGCATCAGCAACAACAGTACCAACAGCAACAACAACAGTATCAGCAGCAACAACAACAGTATCAGCAGCAACAACAACAGCATCAGCAACAACAGTACCAACAGCAACAACAACAGTATCAGCAGCAACAACAACAGTATCAGCAGCAACAACAACAGCATCAGCAACAACAACAACAGCATCAGCAACAACAGTACCAACAGCAACAACAACAGTATCAGCAGCAACAACAACAGTATCAGCAGCAACAACAACAGCATCAGCAACAACAGTACCAACAGCAACAACAACAGTATCAGCAGCAACAACAACAGTATCAGCAGCAACAACAACAGTACCAACAGCAACAACAACAGTATCAGCAGCAACAACAACAGTATCAGCAGCAACAACAACAGTACCAACAGCAACAACAACAGTATCAGCAGCAGCAGCAACAGTATCAGCAGCAACAACAACAGTATCAGCAGCAACAACAACAACAGTATCAACAGCAACAACAACAGTATCAGCAGCAACAACAACAGTATCAGCAGCAACAACAACAGTATCAGCAACAACAACAACAGTATCAGCAACAACAACAACAGTATCAGCAACAACAACAACAGTATCAGCAGCAACAACAACAGTATCAGCAGCAACAACAACAGTATCAGCAACAACAACAACAGTATCAGCAGCAACAACAACAACAGTACCAACAGCAACAACAACAGTATCAGCAGCAACAACAACAGTATCAGCAGCAACAACAACAGTATCAGCAGCAACAGTATCAGTAGCAGCAGCAACAGTATCAGCAGCAACAACAACAGTATCAGCAGCAACAGTATCAGTAGCAGCAGCAACAGTACCAACAGCAACAACAACAGTATCAGCAGCAACAACAACAGTATCAGCAACAACAACAACAGTACCAACAGCAACAACAACAGTATCAGCAGCAACAACAACAGTACCAACAGCAACAACAACAGTATCAGCAGCAACAACAACAGTACCAACAGCAACAACAACAACAGTAACAGCAACAACAAAAACAGTATCAGCAACAACAACAACAACAGCAGCAACAACAACAACAATAGGCTTAACTACACTAAGCTAAATAATGGCTCCCTGCTTAGCAGAGATGCCACAGCTCCTGGCCCCGTCTCTTCGCTGCTCGCTACTAGGTCCACTCTCTCCCTGCTCCATGAGCTTTATCATACCTTTTCTTAAAGCTATGTATGGATCCTGCCTCCACTACATCACTCACCAGATTGCTCCACTTCCTGGCCACTTTATGGCTGAAGAAATACTTCCTAACATCCCTGTGACTCAACTGTGTCACCTTGTTGCTGTGCCACATCTCTGGAACATCCTGTCTCTGTCCACCTTGTCAATTCCTCTCAGTATTTTATATGTTGTTGTCATGTCCCCCCTATTTCTCCTGTCCTCCAGTGTCGTCAGGTCGAGTTCCCTTAACCTCCCCTCGTAGGACATGCCCATTAGCTCCGGGACTAGTCTTACCTGGAGTTTACCTGGAGAGAGTTTTGGGGGTCAACGCCCCCGCGGCCCGGTCTGAGACCAAGCCTCATGGTGGATCAGGGTCTGATCAACCAGGCTGTTACTGCTGGCCGCACGCAAGCTGACATACGAACCACAGCCCGGTTGGTCAGGTACTGACTTTAGGTGTTTGTCCAGTGCCTTCTTGAAGACAGTCAGGGGTCTATTGGTAATTCCCCTTATGTATGCTGGGAGGCAATTGAACAGTCTTGGGCCCCGGACACTTATTGTGTTGTCTCTCAGTGTACTCGTGACACCCCTGCTTTTTCATCGTGGGAATGTTGCATCTCCTTCCGAGTCTTTTACTTTCATATGGAGTGATTTTCGTGTGCAAGTTTGGTATCAATCCCTCCAGGACCTTCCAAGTGTATATTATCATGTATCTCTCTCGCCTGCGTTCGAGGGAATACAGATCAAGGACCTTCAACCGTTCCCAGTAGTTTAGGTGCCTTATCGCACTTATGTGTGCCGTGAAAGTTCTTTGTACACTCTCCAGGTCAGCAATGTCGCCAGCCTTGAAGGGGGCAGTTAGTGTACAACATTATTCCAGCCTAGAGAGCACAAGCGATTTGAAGAGAATCATCATGGGCTTGGCGTCCCTAGTTTTGAAGGTTCTCATTATCCATCCTTTGCACTTTCTCTAAATTCTTGACGAGTTTGACCAAGTGTGTGTGTGTGTGTGTGTGTGTGTGTGTGTGTGTGTGTGTGTGTGTGTGTGTGTGTGTGTGTGTGTATTACCGGGGAAAGGCTCATACGTCGGTCTATCCCACACCCACACACAGATGGGCAGGGTATGCCAGGTCACGTGACACCCAGCTGGTGGGCAGATGGGCACACAGTGAAGGGCAAGAGTGTCACAGTAATTACACACACACAAGGAACCAACCACATGACATGCAAGACGATACCAACAACAACTAGAGTGATCACCCAAGAAGACGATGAAGATGGTAGGGTAGAGAGTGTGTGATAACGAGGGTGTGTGATAACCAGGGTGTGTGATAACGAGGGTGTGTGATAACCAGGGTGTGTGATAACGAGGGTGTGTGATAACCAGGGTGTGTGATAACGAGGGTGTGTGATAACGAGGGTGTGTGATAACGAGGGTGTGTGATAACGAGGGTGTGTGATAACGAGGGTGTGTGATAACCAGGGTGTGTGATAACGAGGGTGTGTGATAACCAGGGTGTGTGATAACGAGGGTGTGTGATAACCAGGGTGTGTGATAACGAGGGTGTGTGATAACGAGGGTGTGTGATAACGAGGGTGTGTGATAACGAGGGTGTGTGATAACGAGGGTGTGTGATAACGAGGGTGTGTGATAACGAGGGTGTGTGATAACCAGGGTGTGTGATAACCAGGGTGTGTGATAACGAGGGTGCGTGATAACGAGGGTGCGTGATAACGAGGGTGCGTGATAACGAGGGTGCGTGATAACGAGGGTGTGTGATAACGAGGGTGTGTGATAACCAGGGTGTGTGATAACCAGGGTGTGTGATAACGAGGGTGTGTGATAACGAGGGTGTGTGATAACGAGGGTGTGTGATAACGAGTGTGTGTGATAACGAGGGTGTGTGATAACGAGGGTGTGTGATAACGAGGGTGTGTGATAACGAGGGTGTGTGATAACGAGGGTGTGTGATAACGAGGGTGTGTGATAACGAGGGTGTGTGATAACGAGGGTGTGTGATAACCAGGGTGTGTGATAACGAGGGTGTGTGATAACGAGGGTGTGTGATAACGAGGGTGTGTGATAACGAGGGTGTGTGATAACCAGGGTGTGTGATAACGAGGGTGTGTGATAACGAGGGTGTGTGATAACGAGGGTGTGTGATAACGAGGGTGTGTGATAACGAGGGTGTGTGATAACGAGGGTGTGTGATAACGAGGGTGTGTGATAACGAGGGTGTGTGATAACGAGGGTGTGTGATAACGAGGGTGTGTGATAACGAGGGTGTGTGATAACGAGGGTGTGTGATAACGAGGGTGTGTGATAACGAGGGTGTGTGATAACGAGGGTGTGTGATAACGAGGGTGTGTGATAACGAGGGTGTGTGATAACGAGGGTGTGTGATAACGAGGGTGTGTGATAACGAGGGTGTGTGATAACGAGGGTGTGTGATAACGAGGGTGTGTGATAACGAGGGTGTGTGATAACGAGGGTGTGTGATAACGAGGGTGTGTGATAACGAGGGTGTGTGATAACGAGGGTGTGTGATAACGAGGGTGTGTGATAACGAGGGTGTGTGATAACGAGGGTGTGTGATAACGAGGGTGTGTGATAACGAGGGTGTGTGATAACGAGGGTGTGTGATAACGAGGGTGTGTGATAACGAGGGTGTGTGATAACGAGGGTGTGTGATAACGAGGGTGTGTGATAACGAGGGTGTGTGATAACGAGGGTGTGTGATAACGAGGGTGTGTGATAACGAGGGTGTGTGATAACGAGGGTGTGTGATAACGAGGGTGTGTGATAACGAGGGTGTGTGATAACGAGGGTGTGTGATAACGAGGGTGTGTGATAACGAGGGTGTGTGATAACGAGGGTGTGTGATAACGAGGGTGTGTGATAACGAGGGTGTGTGATAACGAGGGTGTGTGATAACGAGGGTGTGTGATAACGAGGGTGTGTGATAACGAGGGTGTGTGATAACGAGGGTGTGTGATAACGAGGGTGTGTGATAACGAGGGTGTGTGATAACGAGGGTGTGTGATAACGAGGGTGTGTGATAACGAGGGTGTGTGATAACGAGGGTGTGTGATAACGAGGGTGTGTGATAACGAGGGTGTGTGATAACGAGGGTGTGTGATAACGAGGGTGTGTGATAACGAGGGTGTGTGATAACGAGGGTGTGTGATAACGAGGGTGTGTGATAACGAGGGTGTGTGATAACGAGGGTGTGTGATAACGAGGGTGTGTGATAACGAGGGTGTGTGATAACGAGGGTGTGTGATAACGAGGGTGTGTGATAACGAGGGTGTGTGATAACGAGGGTGTGTGATAACGAGGGTGTGTGATAACGAGGGTGTGTGATAACGAGGGTGTGTGATAACGAGGGTGTGTGATAACGAGGGTGTGTGATAACGAGGGTGTGTGATAACGAGGGTGTGTGATAACGAGGGTGTGTGATAACGAGGGTGTGTGATAACGAGGGTGTGTGATAACGAGGGTGTGTGATAACGAGGGTGTGTGATAACGAGGGTGTGTGATAACGAGGGTGTGTGATAACGAGGGTGTGTGATAACGAGGGTGTGTGATAACGAGGGTGTGTGATAACGAGGGTGTGTGATAACGAGGGTGTGTGATAACGAGGGTGTGTGATAACGAGGGTGTGTGATAACGAGGGTGTGTGATAACGAGGGTGTGTGATAACGAGGGTGTGTGATAACGAGGGTGTGTGATAACGAGGGTGTGTGATAACGATAAGGGTGTGTGATAACGAGGGTGTGTGATAACGAGGGTGTGTGATAACGAGGGTGTGTGATAACGAGGGTGTGTGATAACGAGGGTGTGTGATAACGAGGGTGTGTGATAACGAGGGTGTGTGATAACGAGGGTGTGTGATAACGAGGGTGTGTGATAACGAGGGTGTGTGATAACGAGGGTGTGTGATAACGAGGGTGTGTGATAACGAGGGTGTGTGATAACGAGGGTGTGTGATAACGAGGGTGTGTGATAACGAGGGTGTGTGATAACGAGGGTGTGTGATAACGAGGGTGTGTGATAACGAGGGTGTGTGATAACGAGGGTGTGTGATAACGAGGGTGTGTGATAACGAGGGTGTGTGATAACGAGGGTGTGTGATAACGAGGGTGTGTGATAACGAGGGTGTGTGATAACGAGGGTGTGTGATAACGAGGGTGTGTGATAACGAGGGTGTGTGATAACGAGGGTGTGTGATAACGAGGGTGTGTGATAACGAGGGTGTGTGATAACCAGGGTGTGTGATAACGAGGGTGTGTGATAACGAGGGTGTGTGATAACGAGGGTGTGTGATAACGAGGGTGTGTGATAACGAGCGTCAACTAATATCAATGGTCCATCTCTTTCAATTTCTGTCATTCATATATGAATGATATGACCAACTGTCTTCTCTTGTGTCAGAATTATTCTGATGATGCTGTTGGTGCTGTTGTCTGTGTGTGTCAGTGTTGGTGCTGTTGTCTGTGTGTGTCAGTGTTGGTGCTGTTGTCTGTGTGTGTCAGTGTTGGTGCTGTTGTCTGTGTGTGTCAGTGTTGGTGCTGTTGTCTGTGTGTGTCAGTGTTGGTGCTGTTGTCTGTGTGTGTCAGTGTTGGTGCTGTTGTCTGTGTGTGTTTGTGTCAGTGTTGGTGCTGTTGTCTGTGTGTGTCAGTGTTTGTGCTATTGTCTGTGTGTGTCATTGTTGGTGCTGTTGTCTGTGTGTGTCAGTATTGGTGCTGTTGTCCGTGTGTGTCAGTGTTGGTGCTGTTGTCTGTGTGTGTCAATGTTGGTGCTGTTGTCTGTGTGTGTCAGTGTTGGTGCTGTTGTCTGTGTGTGTCAGTGTTGGTGCTGTTGTCTGTGTGTGTCAGTGTTGGTGCTGTTGTCTGTGTGTGTCAGTGTTTGTGCTGTTGTCTGTGTGTGTCAGTGTTGGTGCTTTTGTCTGTGTCAGTGTTGGTGCTGTTGTCTGTGTGTGTTTGTGTCAGTGTTGGTGCTGTTGTCTGTGTATGTTTGTGTCAGTGTTGGTGGTGTGTGTGTTTGTGTCAGTGTTGGTGCTGTTGTCTGTGTATGTTTGTGTCAGTGTTGGTGGTGTGTGTGTTTGTGTCAGTGTTGGTGCTGTTGTCTGTGTATGTTTGAGTCAGTGTTGGTGGTGTGTGTGTTTGTGTCAGTGTTGGTGGTGTGTGTGTTTGTGTCAGTGTTGGTGGTGTGTGTGTTTGTGTCAGTGTTGGTGGTGTGTGTGTTTGTGTCAGTGTTGGTGGTGTGTGTGTTTGTGTCAGTGTTGGTGCTGTTGTCTGTGTGTGTTTGTGTCAGTGTTGGTGCTGTTGTCTGTGTGTGTTTGTGTCAGTGTTGGTGGTGTGTGTGTTTGTGTCAGTGTTGGTGCTGTTACACAATACACAAATAACCCGCACATAAAAGACAGAAGCTTACGACGACGTTTCGGTCCGACTTGGACCATTGACAAAGTCACACTTGGTGCTGTTGTCTGTGTGTGTTTGTGTCAGTGTTGGTGGTGTGTGTGTTTGTGTCAGTGTTGGTGCTGTTGTCTGTGTATGTTTGTGTCAGTGTTGGTGCTGTTGTCTGTGTATGTTTGTGTCAGTGTTGGTGGTGTGTGTGTGCTTGTGTCAGTACTGGTGATCTTAGTGTGTGTGTGTACTCACCTAATTGTTCTCACCTAATTGTGGTTGCAGGGGTCGAGACTCAGCTCCTGGCCCCGCCTCTTCACTGATCGCTACTAGTGTGTGTGTGAGTGCTTGTGTCAGTACTGGTGACCTTCCCGACAGCTTGTCAGTACTGGTGATCTTCCTGACAGCTTGTCAGTACTGGTGACCTTCCTGACAGCTTGTCAGTACTGGTGATCTTCCTGACAGCTTGTGATGGCTGTTAACTGCGTTACCAGTGTATCTTGTAGTGAAGCTTCTCCAGCTACCACTGTACTTTCCAGCTACCACTGTACTTTCCAGCTACCACTGTACTCTCCAGCTACCACTGTACTTTCCAGCTACCACTGTACTTTCCAGCTACCACTGTACTTTCCAGCTACCACTGTAATTTCCAGCTACCACTGTACTTTCCAGCTACCACTGTACTTTCCAGCTACCACTGTACTCTCCAGCTACCACTGTACTCTCCAGCTACCACTGTACTTTCCAGCTACCACTGTACTCTCCAGCTACCACTGTACTTTCCAGCTACCACTGTACTCTCCAGCTACCACTGTACTCTCCAGCTACCACTGTACTTTCCAGCTACCACTGTACTCTCCAGCTACCACTGTACTTTCCAGCTACCACTGTACTTTCCAGCTACCACTGTACTCTCCAGCTACCACTGTACTCTCCAGCTACCACTGTACTCTCCAGCTACCACTGTACTCTCCAGCTACCACTGTACTCTCCAGCTACCACTGTACTCTCCAGCTACCACTGTACTCTCCAGCTACCACTGTACTCTCCAGCTACCACTGTACTCTCCAGCTACCACTGTACTCTCCAGCTACCACTGTACTCTCCAGCTACCACTGTACTCTCCAGCTACCACTGCACTCTCCAGCTACCACTATACTCTCCAGCTACCACAGTACTCTCCAGCTTCCACTGTACTCTCCAGCTACCACTGTACTCTCCAGCTACCACTGTACTTTCCAGCTACCACGGTAACATTGTACTTCCCGGCAACACCGTCACTGTTCTCTCCACCACAACACTGTAAGTACTCACTGCAACACCTCACCTTAACAAGACAACACAAGAGTACAATTGATGAACAACTTGCACAGAGGGAAGAGACGCTGACCACGACACTCCGGTCCTATTTAGACCATTTACAAGGTCATACTGACACATAAGATATGTGTAATGTTTGTCAGGAAACGTGACAAGTGTCTCCTGACGCGGGTCTTAGCCATATGATGACCCACAACTGGAGCTTTTGGTCATCTGACCGAAGCCTTCCACTGGCTTGCCCCTCCACCACCATTATGGTTATGATTATAACCAATTATTATACAAAACAAAAGAGTGAGCCAGAATATGTAGGCGAGGAGAGGGACGGGACCACGAGAGGAAGAATGAGAAGTTGTAGTGATAATGCTGGTAGTGTTGAGTAGTAGCGGTAGTAGTAGTGGTAGTAGTAGTGGTAGTAATAGTGGTGGTAGTAGTGGTGGTAGAAAGTATATTAACTAACATAATAGACAGAAAGGGAAGTGAAGGATGGAGGGAAGTGATGGTAATGGTAGTAACAATAGGAAGTATTTCTTCAGCCATAGAGTTGTCAGGAAGTGGAGCAATCTGGAGAGTGATGTAGTGGAGGCAGGATCCGTACATAGCTTTAAGAAGAGGTACGATAAAGCTTATGTAGCAGGGAGAGAGTGGACCTAATAGCGACAAGCTAAAAGGCGGGGCCAGGAGATATGAATCGACCTCTGCAACCACGAACATGTGAGCACACACACACACACACACACACAGGAGCTCGGACTCGACCCCCGCAACCTCAACTAGGTGAGTACACACACACACACACACACACACACACACACACACACACACACACACACACACACACACACACACACACACACACACACACACACACACACACACACACACACACACACAAACAACACACAACACACACACTCACACACACACACACACACACACAAACACACACACACACACACACACACACACACACACACACACACACACACACACACACACACACACACACACACAACACACACACTCACACACACACACACACACACACACACACACACACACACACACACACACACACAAACACACACACACACACACACACACACACACACACACACACACACACACACACACACACACACACACACACACACACACACACACAAAACACACACTCACACACACACACACACACACACACACACACACACACACACACACACACACACAAACACACAAACACACACACACACACACACACACACAAACACACACACACACACACACACACACACACACACACACACACACACACACACACACACACACACACACACACACACACACACACACACACACACAGTAAGACGTAAAATAAGATCAGAGGGAAGTAATTTACCTCCTTGTCCGCTCCTTCTGAGCCTCTGGAATATTACACCAGGGAATATTACCAGGGAATATTACCAGGGAATATAATATTAGAACACAAATAACTTGCTCTTAGGGTAGGGAAAAAGTAATATCGATGTTTCTCTCTGACCTTCTTATGTGTTAGTTGTGTATTAGGTGTGGGTGTTATAACCGGAGTACTGTGTATTTGTTGTGTTGTTACAACCAGGGTGTTGTGTGTTAGTTGTGTGTTGTGTTACAACCAGTGGACGCAAAAGGAATAGTACAGAGTGGTCATAAAAACAGAATCACTAAGGAAAATTTCCTGGGAATCAATTTCGGAAATGCTCTATATAAAACCACTCAGAGAGCACCTGCGTGTTCCAATATTTTCAGGAAGCTTCAGCTGGAAATAGCTGACCAGTGTGTGAAGTTTGAAGCCGATTGAATAAGGTGTTCCGGAGTTATGAACGAAAATATTCGATAGTATGAGAAAACTGTGCCTGGCGGATGACCGGTTCTGGCATCAGGCCGGGTAAGAGAACACACACACACACACACACACACACACACACACACACACACGGAAGAAATAAGGGAATATATAGGGAGAAAAACGACCATCCACAACAACGACCATCCACAACAACGACCATCCACAACAACGACCATCCACAACAACGACTATCATTAACCAATTATTCACGGGTCGTCACTGAGGACAATAAACACAGTTATTAACAAACATGTTAATAACTGTGTGTGTGTGTGTGTGTGTGTGTGTGTGTGTGTGTGTGTGTGTGTGTGTGTGTGTGTGTGTGTGTGTGTGTGTGTGTGTGTTTGTGTGTGTGTGTGTGTGTGTGTGTGTGTGTGTGTGTGTGTGTGTGTGTGTGTGTGTGTGTGTTGTGTGTGTGTGTGTGTGTGTGTGTGTGTGTGTGTGTGTGTGTGTGTGTGTGTGTTTGTGTGTGTGTGTGTGTGTGTGTGTGTGTGTGTGTGTGTGTGTGTGCTCACCTATTTGTACTCACCTATTTGTGGTTGCAGGGGTCGAGTCCTAGCTCCTGGCCCCGCCTCTTCACCGGTTGCTACTAGGCCCTCTCTCTCCCCGCTCCATGAGCTTTATCAAACCTCGTCTTAAAACTGTGTATGGTTCCTGCCTCCACTACGTCATTTTCTAGGCTATTCCACTGCCTTACAACTCTATGACTGAAGAAATACTTCCTACTATCTCTCTGACTCATTTGTGTCTTCAACTTCCAATTGTGGCCTCTTGTTTCTGTGTCCCCTCCCTGGAACATCCTGTCCTTGTCCACCTTGTCTATTCCACGCAGTATTTTATATGTCGTTATCATGTCTCCCCTGACCCTCCTGTCCTCCAGTGTCGTCAGGCCGATTTCCCTTAATCTTTCTTCATAGGACATTCCCCTTAGCTCTGGAACTAACCTTGTTGCAAACCTTTGTACTTTCTCTAGTTTCTTGACGTGCTTTATCAAGTGCGGGTTCCAAACAGGTGCTGCATACTCCAGTATGGGCCTGACATACACGGTGTACAGTGTCTTGAATGATTCCTTACTAAGGTATCGGAATGCTGTTCTCAGGTTTGCCAGGCGCCCATATGCTGCAGCAGTTATCTGATTGATGTTTGCTTCCGGAGACATGCTCGGTGTTATACTCACCCCAAGATCTTTCTCCTTGAGTGAGGTTTGCAGTCTTTGGCCACCTAGCCTATACTCTGTCTGTGGTCTTCTGTGCCCTTCCCCTATCTTCATGACTTTGCATTTGGCAGGATTAAATTCGAGAAGCCATTTGCTGGACCAGGTGTCCAGTCTGTCCAGGTCTCTTTGAAGTCCTGCCTGGTCCTCATCAGATTTAATTCTCCTCATTATAACTTCACATCATCTGCAAACAGGGACACTTCTGAGTCTAACCCTTCCGTCATGTCGTTCACATATACCAAAAATAGCACTGGTCCTAGGACCGACCCCTGTGGGACCCCGCTCGTCACAGGTGCCCACTGTGATACATCATTACGTACCATGACTCGTTGTTGCCTCCCTGTCAGGTATTCTCTGATCCATTGCAGTGCCCTTCCTGTTATATGCGCCTGATGCTCTAGCTTCTGCACTAATCTCTTGTGAGGAACTGTGTCAAAGGCCTTCTTGCAGTCCAAGAAGATGCAATCAACCCACCCCTCTCTCTCTTGTCTTACTTCTGTTATTTTATCATAAAACTCCAGAAGGTTTGTGACACAGGATTTGCCTTCCGTGAATCCGTGCTGGTTGGCATTTAT
>NC_091366.1:706384-731384 GCF_038502225.1 Cherax quadricarinatus | reverse complement strand
AAGGACAAAGAATGCCGTGACATCAAGGACGAAGAATGCTGTGACCTCAAGGACGAAGAATGCTGTGACCTCAAGGTCGAAGAATGCCGTGACCTCAAGGACAAAGAATGCCGTGACATCAAGGACGAAGGAGAACACAATTCTTCTCCTTATAGAGTAATACACCCTAAAATGTGTTACTTCTGAGCCCATGGAAGACAATGTTACAACACAAACTGTCAGAAACACCTTAAGGAAGGTACATGTCACTCACAACTTGGGAAACAAACCAGGGTTGTTACAAGTAGTTTATCTCATGTATGGAAGAGTAAAGAATAAAGGAATAACAGGAAAAAGTTGGCAGATGGATCTACAACTTCCTAACAAACAGAACACGAAGAATTATAATAAACAGAGTCTGAGGCGGCTACGGTGAAAAGCTCTGTTCCACAAGGCACAGTACTCGCTCCCAGTGTTCCACAAGGCACAGTACTCGCTCCCAGTGTTCCACAAGGCACAGTACTCGCTCCCAGTGTTCCACAAGACACAGTACTCGCTCCCAGTGTTCCACAAGACACAGTACTCGCTCCCAGTGTTCCACAAGGCACAGTACTCGCTCCCAGTGTTCCACAAGGCACAGTACTCGCTCCCAGTGTTCCACAAGACACAGTACTCGCTCCCAGTGTTCCACAAGGCACAGTACTCGCTCCCAGTGTTCCACAAGACACAGTACTCGCTCCCAGTGTTCCACAAGGCACACTACTTGCTCCCAGTGTTCCCAGTGTTCTACAAGGCACAGTACTCGCTCCCAGTGTTCCACAAGGCACAGTACTCGCTCCCAGTGTTCCACAAGACACAGTACTCGCTCCCAGTGTTCCAAAAGGCACAGTACTCGCTCCCAGTGTTCCACAAGGCACAGTACTCGCTCCCAGTGTTCCACAAGACACGGTACTCGCTCCCAGTGTTCCACAAGACACAGTACTCGCTCCCAGTGTTCCACAAGGCACAGTACTCGCTCCCAGTGTTCCACAAGACACAGTACTCGCTCCCAGTGTTCCACAAGGCACAGTACTCGCTCCCAGTGTTCCACAAGGCACAGTACTCGCTCCCAGTGTTCCACAAGACACAGTACTCGCTCCCAGTGTTCCACAAGGCACAGTACTGGCTCCCAGTGTTCCACAAGACACAGTACTCGCTCCCAGTGTTCCACAAGGCACAGTACTCGCTCCCAGTGTTCCACAAGGCACAGTACTCGCTCCCAGTGTTCCACAAGACACAGTACTGGCTCCCAGTGTTCCACAAGACACAGTACTCGCTCCGAGTGTTCCACAAGACACAGTACTCGCTCCCAGTGTTCCACAAGGCACAGTACTGGCTCCCAGTGTTCCACAAGGCACAGTACTGGCTCCCAGTGTTCCACAAGGCACAGTACTGGCTCCCAGTGTTCCACAAGGCACAGTACTGGCTCCCAGTGTTCCACAAGGCACAGTACTCGCTCCCAGTGTTCCACAAGGCACAGTACTCGCTCCCAGTGTTCCACAAGGCACAGTACTCGCTCCCAGTGTTCCACAAGGCACAGTACTCGCTCCCAGTGTTCCACAAGGCACAGTACTGGCTCCCAGTGTTCCACAAGACACAGTACTGGCTCCCAGTGTTCCACAAGGCACAGTACTGGCTCCCAGTGTTCCACAAGGCACAGTACTGGCTCCCAGTGTTCCACAAGGCACAGTACTGGCTCCCAGTGTTCCACAAGGCACAGTACTGGCTCCCAGTGTTCCACAAGGGACAGTACTCGCTCCCAGTGTTCCACAAGGCACAGTACTCGCTCCCAGTGTTCCACAAGACACAGTACTCGCTCCCAGTGTTCCAAAAGGCACAGTACTCGCTCCCAGTGTTCCACAAGACACAGTACTCGCTCCCAGTGTTCCACAAGACACAGTACTCGCTCCCAGTGTTCCACAAGGCACAGTACTCGCTCCCAGTGTTCCACAAGACACAGTACTGGCTCCCAGTGTTCCACAAGGCACAGTACTGGCTCCCAGTGTTCCACAAGGCACAGTACTCGCTCCCAGTGTTCCACAAGACACAGTACTCGCTCCCAGTGTTCCACAAGGCACAGTACTCGCTCCCAGTGTTCCACAAGGCACAGTACTCGCTCCCAGTGTTCCACAAGGCACAGTACTCGCTCCCAGTGTTCCACAAGACACAGTACTCGCTCCCAGTGTTCCACAAGACACGGTACTCGCTCCCAGTGTTCCACAAGACACAGTACTCGCTCCCAGTGTTCCACAAGGCACAGTACTCGCTCCCAGTGTTCCACAATTCACAGTATTCGCTCCCAGTGTTCCACAAGGCACAGTACTCGCTCCCAGTGTTCCACAAGGCACAGTACTCGCTCCCAGTGTTCCACAAGGCACAGTACTGGCTCCCAGTGTTCCACAAGGCACAGTACTCGCTCCCAGTGTTCCACAAGACACAGTACTCGCTCCCAGTGTTCCACAAGACACAGTACTCGCTCCCAGTGTTCCACAAGGCACAGTACTCGCTCCCAGTGTTCCACAAGGCACAGTACTCGCTCCCAGTGTTCCACAAGGCACAGTACTCGCTCCCAGTGTTCCACAAGACACAGTACTCGCTCCCAGTGTTCCACAAGACACAGTACTCGCTCCCAGTGTTCCACAAAGCACAGTACTCGCTCCCAGTGTTCTACAAGACACAGTACTCGCTCCCAGTGTTCCACAAGACACAGTACTCACTCCCAGTGTTCCACAAGACACAGTACTCGCTCCCAGTGTTCCACAAGGCACAGTACTCGCTCCCAGTGTTCCACAAGGCACAGTACTGGCTCCCAGTGTTCCACAAGGCACAGTACTCGCTCCCAGTGTTCCACAAGGCACAGTACTCGCTCCCAGTGTTCTACAAGGCACAGTACTCGCTCCCAGTGTTCCACAAGGCACAGTACTCGCTCTCAGTGTTCCACAAGGCACAGTACTGGCTCCCAGTGTTCCACAAGGCACAGTACTCGCTTCCATTGTTCCACAAGGCACAGTACTCGCTCCCAGTGTTCCACAAGGCACAGTACTGGCTCCCAGTGTTCCACAAGGCACAGTACTCGCTCCCAGTGTTCCACAAGGCACAGTACTCGCTCCCAGTGTTCCACAAGGCACAGTACTGGCTCCCAGTGTTCCACAAGGCACATTACTCGCTCCCAGTGTTCCACAAGACACAGTACTCGCTCCCAGTGTTCCACAAGGCACAGTACTCGCTCCCAGTGTTCCACAAGGCACAGTACTCGCTCCCAGTGTTCCACAAGGGACAGTACTGGCTCCCAGTGTTCCACAAGACACAGTACTCGCTCCCAGTGTTCCACAAGGGACAGTACTGGCTCCCAGTGTTCCACAAGGCACAGTACTGGCTCCCAGTGTTCCACAAGGCACAGTACTGGCTCCCAGTGTTCCACAAGGGACAGTACTGGCTCCCAGTGTTCCACAAGGCACAGTACTGGCTCCCAGTGTTCCACAAGGCACAGTACTCGCTCCCAGTGTTCCACAAGGGACAGTACTGGCTCCCAGTGTTCCACAAGGCACAGTACTGGCTCCCAGTGTTCCACAAGGGACAGTACTGGCTCCCAGTGTTCCACAAGGGACAGTACTGGCTCCCAGTGTTCCACAAGGCACAGTACTGGCTCCCAGTGTTCCACAAGGGACAGTACTCGCTCCCAGTGTTCCACAAGGCACAGTACTGGCTCCCAGTGTTCCACAAGGCACAGTACTGGCTCCCAGTGTTCCACAAGGGACAGTACTCGCTCCCAGTGTTCCACAAGGGACAGTACTCGCTCCCAGTGTTCCACAAGGCACAGTACTGGCTCCCAGTGTTCCACAAGGGACAGTACTCGCTCCCAGTGTTCCACAAGGCACAGTACTGGCTCCCAGTGTTCCACAAGGGACAGTACTCGCTCCCAGTGTTCCACAAGGCACAGTACTGGCTCCCAGTGTTCCACAAGGCACAGTACTCGCTCCCAGTGTTCCACAAGGGACAGTACTGGCTCCCAGTGTTCCACAAGGCACAGTACTGGCTCCCAGTGTTCCACAAGGGACAGTACTGGCTCCCAGTGTTCCACAAGGGACAGTACTGGCTCCCAGTGTTCCACAAGGCACAGTACTGGCTCCCAGTGTTCCACAAGGGACAGTACTCGCTCCCAGTGTTCCACAAGGCACAGTACTGGCTCCCAGTGTTCCACAAGGCACAGTACTGGCTCCCAGTGTTCCACAAGGGACAGTACTCGCTCCCAGTGTTCCACAAGGGACAGTACTGGCTCCCAGTGTTCCACAAGGCACAGTACTGGCTCCCAGTGTTCCACAAGGCACAGTACTCGCTCCCAGTGTTCCACAAGGGACAGTACTGGCTCCCAGTGTTCCACAAGGCACAGTACTGGCTCCCAGTGTTCCACAAGGGACAGTACTGGCTCCCAGTGTTCCACAAGGCACAGTACTGGCTCCCAGTGTTCCACAAGGCACAGTACTCGCTCCCAGTGTTCCACAAGGCACAGTACTGGCTCCCAGTGTTCCACAAGGCACAGTACTGGCTCCCAGTGTTCCACAAGGCACAGTACTCGCTCCCAGTGTTCCACAAGGCACAGTACTGGCTCCCAGTGTTCCACAAGGCACAGTACTGGCTCCCAGTGTTCCACAAGAGACAGTACTGGCTCCCAGTGTTCCACAAGGCACAGTACTGGCTCCCAGTGTTCCACAAGAGACAGTACTGGCTCCCAGTGTTCCACAAGGCACAGTACTGGCTCCCAGTGTTCCACAAGGCACAGTACTCGCTCCCAGTGTTCCACAAGGCACAGTACTCGCTCCCAGTGTTCCACAAGGCACAGTACTCGCTCCCATCCTGTTCCTCATCCTCATATCTGGCCAGAGAAATAGCAAATATAGAACTTAAGCTTAAGGAATCATACAGGAGACATGAAACACAAAAACTTAAATGAATATGAAAAAAGTACATAGTATTTCTTTTCTTATGCCAAATCTAGGACAAAAACACATCCAGTATTGTGTCTCTGATTAGACGAGCTGGGACTTACACGGGTTACAGCAAAGAGCGAGATTCTGAAGTCCCAGTGTGACTTAACATTTAGTGAATTGCTAATTAGAATGAGGGTCTCAAAATTTGGTTAATTCAAGAATTTCTGATGTAATCATAACACCACAGGACTTCGAAAAAAGCAATAAATGGCATGGCCATGCACTCTGTCCCAGGCCCAGACTCGTGGAACTCTGTGTTCATCAAGAACTACAAGAAATTCCTTCATGTGCCTTAACTAAACTATGGAGAAGGAAAATGGACACAGGGGTAATCCCACAGTCACTAAAAACAACATATATAGCCCCACTTCACAAAGACGGCAGTAAAGCAATTGCAAAGAATTACAGCACTAACGTCCCACATCATAAAAATCTTTGAAAGGGAAGATCACCAATCACTTGGATACCCATCAGTTGCACAACCCAGGGCAACATGGGCTTAGAGCAGGTCACTCCTGCCTGTCCCAACTACTGGATAATTATGTCGTGGTCTTGGATGGTCGCTCCTGCCTCTCACAGCTACTGGACCACTATGACATGGTCTTGGATGGTCGCTCCTGCCTCTCACAGCTACTGGACCACTATGACATGGTCTTGGATGGTCGCTCCTGCCTCTCACAGCTACTGGACCACTATGACATGGTCTTGGATGGTCGCTCCTGCCTCTCACAGCTACTGGACCACTATGACATGGTCTTGGATGGTCGCTCCTGCCTCTCACAGCTACTGGACCACTATGACATGGTCTTGGATGGTCGCTCCTGCCTCTCACAGCTACTGGACCACTATGACATGGTCTTGGATGGTCGCTCCTGCCTCTCACAGCTACTGGACCACTATGACATGGTCTTGGATGGTCGCTCCTGCCTCTCACAGCTACTGGACCACTATGACATGGTCTTGGATGGTCGCTCCTGCCTCTCACAGCTACTGGACCACTATGACATGGTCTTGGATGGTCGCTCCTGCCTCTCACAGCTACTGGACCACTATGACATGGTCTTGGATGGTCGCTCCTGCCTCTCACAGCTACTGGACCACTATGACATGGTCTTGGATGGTCGCTCCTGCCTCTCACAGCTACTGGACCACTATGACATGGTCTTGGATGGTCGCTCCTGCCTCTCACAGCTACTGGACCACTATGACATGGTCTTGGATGGTCGCTCCTGCCTCTCACAGCTACTAGACCACTATGACATGGTCTTGGATGGTCGCTCCTGCCTCTCACAGCTACTGGACCACTATGACATGGTCTTGGATGGTCGCTCCTGCCTCTCACAGCTACTGGACCACTATGACATGGTCTTGGATGGTCGCTCCTGCCTCTCACAGCTACTGGAGCACTATGACATGGTCTTGGATGGTCGCTCCTGCCTCTCACAGCTACTGGACCACTATGACATGGTCTTGGATGGTCGCTCCTGCCTCTCACAGCTACTGGACCACTATGACATGGTCTTGGATGGTCGCTCCTGCCTCTCACAGCTACTGGACCACTATGACATGGTCTTGGATGGTCGCTCCTGCCTCTCACAGCTACTGGACCACTATGACATGGTCTTGGATGGTCGCTCCTGCCTCTCACAGCTACTGGACCACTATGACATGGTCTTGGATGGTCGCTCCTGCCTCTCACAACTACTGGACCAATGTGACATGGTCTTGGATGGTCGCTCCTGCCTCTCACAGCTACTGGACCACTATGACATGGTCTTGGATGGTCGCTCCTGCCTCTCACAGCTACTGGACCACTATGACATGGTCTTGGATGGTCGCTCCTGCCTCTCACAGCTACTGGACCACTATAACATGGTCTTGGATGGTCGCTCCTGCCTCTCACAGCTACTGGACCACTATGACATGGTCTTGGATGGTCGCTCCTGCCTGTCCCAACTACTGGATAATTATGTCGTGGTCTTGGATGGTCGCTCCTGTCTCTCACAGCTACTGGACCACTATGACATGGTCTTAGATGGTTGCTCCTGCCTCTCACAGCTACTAGACCACTATGACATGGTCTTGGATGGTCGCTCCTGCCTCTCACAGCTACTGGACCACTATGACATGGTCTTGGATGGTCGCTCCTGCCTCTCACAGCTACTGGACCACTATGACATGGTCTTGGATGGTCGCTCCTGCCTCTCACAGCTACTGGAGCACTATGACATGGTCTTGGATGGTCGCTCCTGCCTCTCACAGCTACTGGACCACTATGACATGGTCTTAGATGGTTGCTCCTGCCTCTCACAGCTACTGGACCACTATGACATGGTCTTGGATGGTCGCTCCTGCCTCTCACAGCTACTGGACCACTATGACATGGTCTTGGATGGTCGCTCCTGCCTCTCACAGCTACTGGACCACTATGACATGGTCTTGGATGGTCGCTCCTGCCTCTCACAGCTACTGGACCACTATGACATGGTCTTGGATGGTCGCTCCTGCCTCTCACAGCTACTGGACTACTATGACATGGTCTTGGATGGTCGCTCCTGCCTCTCACAGCTACTGGACCACTATGACATGGTCTTGGATGGTCGCTCCTGCCTCTCACAGCTACTGGACCACTATGACATGGTCTTGGATTGTCGCTCCTGCCTCTCACAGCTACTGGACCACTATGACATGGTCTTGGATGGTCGCTCCTGCCTCTCACAACTACTTGACCAATGTGACATGGTCTTGGATGGTCGCTCCTGCCTCTCACAGCTACTGGACCACTATGACATGGTCTTGGATGGTCGCTCCTGCCTCTCACAGCTACTGGACCACTATGACATGGTCTTGGATGGTCGCTCCTGCCTCTCACAGCTACTGGACCACTATAACATGGTCTTGGATGGTCGCTCCTGCCTCTCACAGCTACTGGACCACTATGACATGGTCTTGGATGGTCTCTCCTGCCTCTCACAGCTACTGGACCACTATGACATGGTCTTGGATGGTCGCTCCTGCCTCTCACAGCTACTGGACCACTATGACATGGTCTTGGATGGTCGCTCCTGCCTCTCACAGCTACTGGACCACTATGACATGGTCTTGGATGGTCGCTCCTGCCTCTCACAGCTACTGGACCACTATGACATGGTCTTGGATGGTCGCTCCTGCCTCTCACAGCTACTGGACCACTATGACATGGTCTTGGATGGTCGCTCCTGCCTCTCACAGCTACTGGATCACTATGACATGGTCTTGGATGGTCGCTCCTGCCTCTCACAGCTACTGGAGCACTATGACATGGTCTTGGATGGTCGCTCCTGCCTCTCACAGCTACTGGACCACTATGACATGGTCTTGGATGGTCGCTCCTGCCTCTCACAGCTACTGGACCACTATGACATGATCTTGGATGGTCGCTCCTGCCTCTCACAGCTACTGGACCACTATGACATGGTCTTGGATGGTCGCTCCTGCCTCTCACAGCTACTGGACCACTATGACATGGTCTTGGATGGTCGCTCCTGCCTCTCACAGCTACTGGACCACTATGACATGGTCTTGGATGGTCGCTCCTGCCTCTCACAGCTACTGGACCACTATGACATGGTCTTGGATGGTCGCTCCTGCCTCTCACAGCTACTGGACCACTATGACATGGTCTTGGATGGTCGCTCCTGCCTCTCACAGCTACTGGACCACTATGACATGGTCTTGGATGGTCGCTCCTGCCTCTCACAGCTACTGGACCACTATGACATGGTCTTGGATGGTCGCTCCTGCCTCTCACAGCTACTGGACCACTATGACATGGTCTTGGATGGTCGCTCCTGCCTCTCACAGCTACTGGACCACTATGACATGGTCTTGGATGGTCGCTCCTGCCTCTCACAGCTACTGGACCACTATGACATGGTCTTGGATGGTCGCTCCTGCCTCTCACAGCTACTGGACCACTATGACATGGTCTTGGATGGTCGCTCCTGCCTCTCACAGCTACTGGACCACTATGACATGGTCTTGGATGGTCGCTCCTGCCTCTCACAGCTACTGGACCACTATGACATGGTCTTGGATGGTCGCTCCTGCCTCTCACAGCTACTGGACCACTATGACATGGTCTTGGATGGTCGCTCCTGCCTCTCACAGCTACTGGACCACTATGACATGGTCTTGGATGGTCGCTCCTGCCTCTCACAGCTACTGGACCACTATGACATGGTCTTGGATGGTCGCTCCTGCCTCTCACAGCTACTGGACCACTATGACATGGTCTTGGATGGTCGCTCCTGCCTCTCACAGCTACTGGACCACTATGACATGGTCTTGGATGGTCGCTCCTGCCTCTCACAGCTACTGGACCACTATGACATGGTCTTGGATGGTCGCTCCTGCCTCTCACAGCTACTAGACCACTATGACATGGTCTTGGATGGTCGCTCCTGCCTCTCACAGCTACTGGACCACTATGACATGGTCTTGGATTGTCGCTCCTGCCTCTCACAGCTACTGGACCACTATGACATGGTCTTGGATGGTCGCTCCTGCCTCTCACAACTACTTGACCAATGTGACATGGTCTTGGATGGTCGCTCCTGCCTCTCACAGCTACTGGACCACTATGACATGGTCTTGGATGGTCGCTCCTGCCTCTCACAGCTACTGGACCACTATGACATGGTCTTGGATGGTCGCTCCTGCCTCTCACAGCTACTGGACCACTATGACATGGTCTTGGATGGTCGCTCCTGCCTCTCACAGCTACTGGACCACTATGACATGGTCTTGGATGGTCGCTCCTGCCTCTCACAGCTACTGGACCACTATGACATGGTCTTGGATGGTCGCTCCTGCCTCTCACAACTACTGGACCAATGTGACATGGTCTTGGATGGTCGCTCCTGCCTCTCACAGCTACTGGACCACTATGACATGGTCTTGGATGGTCGCTCCTGCCTCTCACAGCTACTGGACCACTATGACATGGTCTTGGATGGTCGCTCCTGCCTCTCACAGCTACTGGACCACTATAACATGGTCTTGGATGGTCGCTCCTGCCTCTCACAGCTACTGGACCACTATGACATGGTCTTGGATGGTCGCTCCTGCCTGTCCCAACTACTGGATAATTATGTCGTGGTCTTGGATGGTCGCTCCTGCCTCTCACAGCTACTGGACCACTATGACATGGTCTTAGATGGTTGCTCCTGCCTCTCACAGCTACTAGACCACTATGACATGGTCTTGGATGGTCGCTCCTGCCTCTCACAGCTACTGGACCACTATGACATGGTCTTGGATGGTCGCTCCTGCCTCTCACAGCTACTGGACCACTATGACATGGTCTTGGATGGTCGCTCCTGCCTCTCACAGCTACTGGAGCACTATGACATGGTCTTGGATGGTCGCTCCTGCCTCTCACAGCTACTGGACCACTATGACATGGTCTTAGATGGTTGCTCCTGCCTCTCACAGCTACTGGACCACTATGACATGGTCTTGGATGGTCGCTCCTGCCTCTCACAGCTACTGGACCACTATGACATGGTCTTGGATGGTCGCTCCTGCCTCTCACAGCTACTGGACCACTATGACATGGTCTTGGATGGTCGCTCCTGCCTCTCACAGCTACTGGACCACTATGACATGGTCTTGGATGGTCGCTCCTGCCTCTCACAGCTACTGGACTACTATGACATGGTCTTGGATGGTCGCTCCTGCCTCTCACAGCTACTGGACCACTATGACATGGTCTTGGATGGTCGCTCCTGCCTCTCACAGCTACTGGACCACTATGACATGGTCTTGGATTGTCGCTCCTGCCTCTCACAGCTACTGGACCACTATGACATGGTCTTGGATGGTCGCTCCTGCCTCTCCCAACTACTTGACCAATGTGACATGGTCTTGGATGGTCGCTCCTGCCTCTCACAGCTACTGGACCACTATGACATGGTCTTGGATGGTCGCTCCTGCCTCTCACAGCTACTGGACCACTATGACATGGTCTTGGATGGTCGCTCCTGCCTCTCACAGCTACTGGACCACTATAACATGGTCTTGGATGGTCGCTCCTGCCTCTCACAGCTACTGGACCACTATGACATGGTCTTGGATGGTCGCTCCTGCCTCTCACAGCTACTGGACCACTATGACATGGTCTTGGATGGTCGCTCCTGCCTCTCACAGCTACTGGACCACTATGACATGGTCTTGGATGGTCGCTCCTGCCTCTCACAGCTACTGGACCACTATGACATGGTCTTGGATGGTCGCTCCTGCCTCTCACAGCTACTGGACCACTATGACATGGTCTTGGATGGTCGCTCCTGCCTCTCACAGCTACTGGACCACTATGACATGGTCTTGGATGGTCGCTCCTGCCTCTCACAGCTACTGGATCACTATGACATGGTCTTGGATGGTCGCTCCTGCCTCTCACAGCTACTGGAGCACTATGACATGGTCTTGGATGGTCGCTCCTGCCTGTCCCAACTACTGGATAATTATGTCGTGGTCTTGGATGGTCGCTCCTGCCTCTCACAGCTACTGGACCACTATGACATGGTCTTAGATGGTCGCTCCTGCCTCTCACAGCTACTAGACCACTATGACATGGTCTTGGATGGTCGCTCCTGCCTCTCACAGCTACTGGACCACTATGACATGGTCTTGGATGGTCGCTCCTGCCTCTCACAGCTACTGGACCACTATGACATGGTCTTGGATGGTCGCTCCTGCCTCTCACAGCTACTGGACCACTATGACATGGTCTTGGATGGTCGCTCCTGCCTCTCACAGCTACTGGACCACTATGACATGGTCTTGGATGGTCGCTCCTGCCTCTCACAGCTACTGGACCACTATGACATGGTCTTGGATGGTCGCTCCTGCCTCTCACAGCTACTGGACCACTATGACATGGTCTTGGATGGTCGCTCCTGCCTCTCACAGCTACTGGACCACTATGACATGGTCTTGGATGGTCGCTCCTGCCTCTCACAGCTACTGGACCACTATGACATGGTCTTGGATGGTCGCTCCTGCCTCTCACAGCTACTGGACCACTATGACATGGTCTTGGATGGTCGCTCCTGCCTCTCGCAGCTGCTGGACCACTACGAAATAGTCTTGGATGGTCGCTCCTGCCTCTCGCAGCTGCTGGACCACTACGACATAGTCTTGGATGGTCGCTCCTGCCTCTCGCAGCTGCTGGACCACTACGACATAGTCTTGGATGGTCGCTCCTGCCTCTCGCAGCTGCTGGACCACTACGACATAGTCTTGGATGGTCGCTCCTGCCTCTCACAGCTACTGGACCACTATGACATGGTCTTGGATGGTCGCTCCTGCCTCTCACAGCTACTGGACCACTATGAAATGGTCTTGGATGGTCGCTCCTGCCTCTCACAGCTACTGGACCACTATGACATGGTCTTGGATGGTCGCTCCTGCCTCTCACAGCTACTGGACCAATATGACATGGTCTTGGATGCTCGCTCCTGCCTCTCACAGCTACTGGACCACTATGACATGGTCTTGGATGCTCGGTCCTGCCTCTCACAGCTACTGGACCACTATGACATGGTCTTGGATGGTCGCTCCTGCCTCTCACAGCTACTGGACCAATATGACATGGTCTTGGATGCTCGCTCCTGCCTCTCACAGCTACTGGACCACTATGACATGGTCTTGGATGCTCTGTCCTGCCTCTCACAGCTACTGGACCACTATGACATGGTCTTGGATGGTCTAGAGGAAACTCAAAATGCGGAAATAGTATACACAGACTTTGTGAAAGCCTTCGACAAGTGTGACCATGGTGTAATAGCACACAAAATGCATGACAAAGGAATAACAGGAAAAGTTGGTAGATGGAGCTATAACTTCCTGACAAACAGAACACAAAGAGTAATAATAAACAGAGTAAAGTCTGAGGCAGCTACAGTGAAAAGCTGTGTTCCACAAGGCACAGTACTCGCTCCCATCTTGTTTCTCATCATCATGTCTGATCTAGACAAAGATGTAAACCACGACACTGTGTCCTTTGCCGATGACACCCAAATTTGCATGACAGTGTCCTCCATTAAAGACACTGCAGACTACAGGCGGACATTATCCAGTCTTTAAATGGGCCGCAGTAAACAATATGAAGTTCAACGAAGACAAATTTCAATTACTCCGATATGGAAAACTCAAGAAAATAAAACATGTATCGGAGTATAAAACAAATTCCAATCACATAATACACCAAAAATATAATGTAAAGGACCTGGGAGTGATAATGTCTAGAAAAATCTCAAAGATCACAACATTGTATATACGTGTACAAGGAAAATGATAGGATGAATAATGAGAACATTCAGAACTAGGGACGCTTGTTCTCTCTAGGCTGGAATATTGCTGTACACTAACTGCCCCCTTGAATTCAATTCAAATTCAAAGTTTATTCTCTATAAGGATTACAATGCTGAGTTTACAGAAATTTGGTTATTGTTTGGTTTACATGTAGTAAAATTGTGATTACAGAGTGTACCACTAGAACACCTAGCATGGCTAGGTATTACAGAGTGTACCACTAGAACACCTAGCATGGCTAGGTATTACAGAGTGTACCACTAGAACACCTAGCATGGCTAGGTATTACAGAGTGTACCACTAGAACGCTTAGCATGGCTAGGTATTACAGAGTGTACCACTAGAACGCTTAGCATGGCTAGGTATTACAGAGTGTACCACTAGAACGCTTAGCATGGCTAGGTATTACAGAGTGTACCACTAGACGCTTACACCTTAGCATGGCTAGCAGGCATTACAGAGTGTACCACTAGAAACTAGCATGGCTAGCATGGCTAGGCATTACAGAGTGTACCACTAGAAACACCTAGCATGTACCACTAGCTATGGCTATTACAGAGTGTACCACTAGAACACCTAGCATGGCTAGGTATTACAGAGTGTACCACTAGAACACCTAGCATGGCTAGGTATTACAGAGTGTACCACTAGAACACCTAGCATGGCTAGGTATTACAGAGTGTACCACTAGAACACCTAGCATGGCTAGGTATTACAGAGTGTACCACTAGAACACCTAGCATGGCTAGGTATTACAGAGTGTACCACTAGAACACCTAGCATGGCTAGGCATTACAGAGTGTACCACTAGAACACCTAGCATGGCTAGGCATTTCGGGCAGACTTAGTTTTATTCTTAATTGTAAAATAGGCAAGCGAAGCTGCAGACCTTGAGAATATACAGAGATGTGTACGAATGGTATATAATACCAACAAGATGAGATTAAGACACATGTGCAACATCTGGGTATCTTTATTGTAGACGTTTCGCCATCCAGTGGCTTTATCAATACAAATTCTAGGACATAACTTGAAGACAGTAGAACTATGTACAGAAGATGAGGTAATCAGTCCCTCAACCTAGCAGTAGGTGCGAAGAGCACCTACTGCAACATCATGGAATCTTAATTCTGAGGACATGTACATAACCTTCACGACTACGACAACTACTACTACAACTAACCCATCTCTTTGGGAAGGATCTACTTCCACTGGGGAATCCCGCCCACCAGTGACTATGCCCTCGTCTGCTACACCTGACGTTACTATATAAGCGCCAGGATCCTTTCTTCTGCTTCAGAATCTCCACGACTATGGTGCTCTTCGCACCTACTCCTAGGTTGAGGGACTGATTACCTCATCTTTGTACATAGTTCTCCTGTCTTCAAGTTATGTCCTAGAATTTGTATTGATAAAGCCACTGGATGGCGAAACGTCTACAATAAAGATACCAAGATGTTGCACATGTGTCTTAATCTCATGAATATACAGAGAACTTTCACTGTGTGTATAAGTACCATAAAGCAACTAAATTACTAGGAGCGGTTGAAATCTCTTGACCTGTACTATTGGGAACACAGGCGAGAAAGTTACATGATAATATACACTTGGAAAATCCTAGAGGGATTAGTGCCACATCGAGGTGTATAAGTGGAAGATGGGTATTAATACACGGATATAAATAAGATCTTGAGTATATCTCTCCAAGAGAGAACCCGCAATAATGGATTTAAATTAGACAAGTTTAGATTTAGAAAGCATATAGGAAAGTATTGGTTTGGAAATAGAGTAGTTGATGGGTGGAACTGTCTACCTAGTAGGGTTATTGAAGCTAGAACCTTGAGCAGTTTCAAGTTTAGGTTGGACAAACACATGAATGAGAGAGGTTGGATCTGAGTGGGACTTGCAGGTGAGTAAATAGATTTGTCAGATGTGATAAATGGTTTTGAAAACCGACAAGTTGAAGAATTGAGACACTTATGCAACACATGGGAATCTTTATTGAAGAAACGTTTCGCCACACAGTGGCTTCATCAGTCCAATACAAAGTAGAAGTGGGTAAGGAGAGGAGGAGTTTGAGGTAATCAGTCCCTCAACCTGGAATCGATGTGTTCAGTCCATCACTCTTGTCATAGCTAATTGTTATTGTAACTCTGAAAGTGGGTTAGGTAAATGTTCTGTTATTGGGTTGGTATTGTAAAGGACCTGCCAAGTATGGACCAACAGGCCTATTGCAGTGTTCCTCCTTTCTTATGTTCTTATGTTCGTATGTACACACAAAAATCACTCCTTAAGAAAGTAATAGACTCGGCAGATGCAACGTTCCCCCAATGAAAAGCAGGAGCGCCACGAGTACACTGAGAGACAACACATTAAGTGTCTGGGGCCCAAGACTGTTCAACTGCCTCTCAGCATACATAAGGGGATTACCCTTGACTGTCTTCAAGACCCCTGACTGTCTTCAAGACCCCTGACTGTCTTCGAGATCCCTGACTGTCTTCAAGATCTCTGACTGTCTTCAAGACCCCTGGCTGTCTTCAAGACCCCTGGCTGTTTTCAAGACCCCTGGCTGTCTTCAAGACCCCTGACTGTCTTCAAGACCCCTGGCTGTCTTCAAGACCCCCGGCTGTCTTCAAAACCCCTGGTTGTCTTCAAGGTCCCTGGCTGTCTTCAAGACCCCTGGCTGTCTTCAAGACCCCTGGCTGTCTTCAAAACCCCTGACTGTCATCAAGACCCCTAGCTGTCTTCAAGACCCCTGACTGTCTTCAAGACCCCTGGCTGTCTTCAAGACCCTTGGCTGTCTTCAAGACCCCTGGTTGTCTTCAAGACCCCTGACTGTCTTCAAGACCCCTGGTTGTCTTCAAGACCATTGACTGTCTTCAAGACCCCTGACTGTCTTCGAGACCCCTGACTGTCTTCAAGACCCCTGACTGTCTTCAAAACCCCTGGCTCTCTTCAAGACCCCTGGCAGTCTTCAAGACCCCTGGTTATCTTCAAGACCCCTGACTGTCTTCAAGACCCCTGGCTGTCTTCAATACCCCTGACTGTCTTCAAGTCCCCTGGTTGTCTTCAAAACTCCTGGTTGTCTTCAAGACCCATGACTGTCTTCAAGACCCCTGGCTGTCTTCAAGACCCCTGACTGTCTTCAAGACTCCTGAATGTCTTCAAGACTTGGCTGTCTTCAAGACCCCCTGACTGTCTTCAAGACCCCTGGCTGTCTTCAAGACCCCTGGATGTCTTCAAGACCCCTGACTGTCTTCAAGACCCCTGACTGTCTTCAAGACCCCTGGATGTCTTCAAGACCCCTGGCTGTCTTCAAGACGCCTGACTGTCTTCAAGACCCCTGGTTGTCTTCAAGACCCCTGGCTGTCTTCAAGACCCCTGGCTGTCTTCAAGACCCCTGGCTGTCTTCAAGACCCCTGACTGTCTTCAAGACCCGTGACTGTCTTCAAGACCCCTGGCTGTCTTCAAGACCCCTGGCTGTCTTCAAGACATCTGGCTGTCTTCAAGACCCCTGGCTGTCTTCAAGACCCCTGGCTGTCTTCAAGACCCCTGACTGTTTTCAAGACCCCTGACTGCCTTCAAGACCCCTGGCTGTCTTCAAGACCCCTGGCTGTTTTCAAGACCCCTGACTGCCTTCAAGACCCCTGGCTGTCTTCAAGACCCCTGGCTGTCTTCAAGACCCCTGGCTGTCTTCAAGACCTCTGGCTGTCTTCAAGACCCCTGGCTGTCTTCAAGACCCCTGACTGTCTTCAAGACCCCTGACTGTCTTCAAGACCCCTGTCTGTCTTCAAGACCCCTGACTGCTTTCAAGGCCCTTGGCTGTCTTCAAGACCCCTGGCTGTCTTCAAGGCCCCTGGCTGTCTTCAAGACCCCTGGCTGTCTTCAAGATCCTTGGCTGTCTTCAAGACCCTTGGCTGTCTTCAAGACCCTTGGCTGTCTTCAAGACCCTTGGCTGTCTTCAAGACCCCTGACTTCCTTCAAGACCCCTGGCTGTCTTCAAGACCCCTGACTGCCTTCAAGACCCCTGGCTGTCTTCAAGACCCCTGGCTGTCTTCAAGACCCTTGGCTGTCTTCAAGACCCTTGGCTGTCTTCAAGACCCTTGGCTGTCTTCAAGACCCCTGACTGTCTTCAAGACTCCTGGCTGTCTTCAAGACCCTTGGCTGTCTTCAAGACCCTTGGCTGTCTTCAAGATCCCTGGCTGTCTTCAAGACCCTTGGCTGTCTTCAAGACCCTTGGCTGTCTTCAAGACCCTTGGCTGTCTTCAAGATCCTTGGCTGTCTTCAAGACCCTTGACTGTCTTCAAGACCCTTGGCTGTCTTCAAGACCCTTGGCTGTCTTCAAGACCCCTGGCTGTCTTCAAGACCCTTGGCTGTCTTCAAGACCCCTGACTGTCTTCAAGACCCTTGGCTGTCTTCAAGACCCCCGGCTGTCTTCAAGACCCTTGGCTGTCTTCAAGACCCCTGACTGTCTTCAAGACCCTTGGCTGTCTTCAAGATCCTTGGCTGTCTTCAAGACCCCTGGCTGTCTTCAAGACCCTTGGCTGTCTTCAAGACCCCTGATTGTCTTCAAGACCCCTGGCTGTCTTCAAGACCCCTGAGTGTCTTCAAGACCCTTGGCTGTCTTCAAGACCCCTGGCTGTCTTCAAGACCCTTGGCTGTCTTCAAGACCCCTGGCTGTCTTCAAGACCCCTGACTGTCTTCAAGACCCCTGACTGTCTTCAAGACCCCTGACTGTCTTCAAGACCCCTGACTGTCTTCAAGAGCCCTGACTGTCTTCAAGACCCCTGGCTGTCTTCAGGACCCCTGACTGTCTTCAAGACCCCTGACTGTCTTCAAGACCCCTGACTGTCTTCAAGACCCCTGACTGTCTTCAAGACCCCTGGCTGTCTTCAAGACCCCTGACTGTCTTCAAGACCCCTGACTGTCTTCAAGACCCCTGATTGTCTTCAAGACCCCTGACTGTCTTCAAGACCCCTGGCTGTCTTCAAGACCCCTGACTGTCTTCAAGACCCCTGACTGTCTTCAAGACACCTGACTGTCTTCAAGACCCCTGACTGTCTTCAAGACCCCTGGCTGTCTTCAAGACCCCTGACTGTCTTCAAGACCCCTGACTGTCTTCAAGACCCCTGACTGTCTTCAAGACCACTGACTGTCTTCAAGACCCCTGACTGTCTTCAAGACCCCTGACTGTCATCAAGACCCCTGACTGTCTCCAAGACCCCTGACTGTCTTCAAGACCCCTGACTGTCTTCAAGACCCCTGACTGTCTTCAAGACCCCTGACTGTCTTCAAGACCCCTGGCTGTCTTCAAGACCCCTGGCTGTCTTCAAGACCCCTGACTGTCTTCAAGACCCCTGGCTGTCTTCAAGACCCCTGACTGTCTTCAAGACCCCTGGCTGTCTTCAAGACCCCTGACTGTCTTCAAGACCCCTGACTGTCTTCAAGACCCCTGACTGTCTTCAAGACCCCTGACTGTCTTCAAGACCCCTGATTGTCTTCAAGACCCCTGACTGTCTTCAAGACCCCTGATTGTCTTCAAGACCCCTGACTGTCTTCAAGACCCCTGACTGTCTTCAAGACCCCTGACTGTCTTCAAGACCCCTGACTGTCTTCAAGACCCCTGATTGTCTTCAAGACCCCTGACTGTCTTCAAGACCCCTGATTGTCTTCAAGACCCCTGACTGTCTTCAAGACCCCTGATTGTCTTCAAGACCCCTGACTGTCTTCAAGACCCCTGATTGTCTTCAAGACCCCTGACTGTCTTCAAGACCCCTGACTGTCTTCAAGACCCCTGACTGTCTTCAAGACCCCTGACTGTCTTCAAGACCCCTGACTGTCTTCAAGACCCCTGATTGTCTTCAAGACCCCTGACTGTCTTCAAGACCCCTGATTGTCTTCAAGACCCCTGACTGTCTTCAAGACCCCTGATTGTCTCCAAGACCCCTGACTGTCTTCAAGACCCCTGATTGTCTTCAAGACCCCTGACTGTCTTCAAGACCCCTGACTGTCTTCAAGACCCCTGATTGTCTTCAAGACCCCTGACTGTCTTCAAGACCCCTGATTGTCTTCAAGACCCCTGACTGTCTTCAAGACCCCTGACTGTCTTCAAGACCCCTGACTGTCTTCAAGACCCCTGATTGTCTTCAAGACCCCTGACTGTCTTCAAGACCCCTGATTGTCTTCAAGACCCCTGACTGTCTTCAAGACCCCTGACTGTCTTCAAGACCCCTGATTGTCTTCAAGACCCCTGACTGTCTTCAAGACCCCTGACTGTCTTCAAAACCCCTGACTGTCTTCAAGACCCCTGACTGTCTTCAAGACCCCTGATTGTCTTCAAGACCCCTGACTGTCTTCAAGACCCCTGACTGTCTTCAAGACCCCTGACTGTCTTCAAGACCCCTGACTGTCTTCAAGACCCCTGATTGTCTTCAACACCCCTGACTGTCTTCAAGACCCCTGACTGTCTTCAAGACCCCTGACTGTCTTCAAGACCCCTGATTGTCTTCAAGACCCCTGACTGTCTTCAAGACCCCTGACTGTCTTCAAGACCCCTGACTGTCTTCAAGACCCCTGATTGTCTTCAAGACCCCTGACTGTCTTCAAGACCCCTAACTGTCTTCAAGACCCCTGATTGTCTTCAAGACCCCTGATTGTCTTCAAGACCCCTGACTGTCTTCAAGACCCCTGACTGTCTTCAAGACCCCTGGCTGTCTTCAAGACCCCTGGCTGTCTTCAAGACCCCTGACTGTCTTCAAGACCCCTGGCTGTCTTCAAGACCCCTGACTGTCTTCAAGACCCCTGGCTGTCTTCAAGACCCCTGACTGTCTTCAAGACCCCTGATTGTCTTCAAGGTCCCTGGCTGTCTTCAAGACCCCTGACTGTCTTCAAGACCCCTGGCTGTCTTCAAGACCCCTGACTGTCTTCAAGACCCCTGATTGTCTTCAAGGTCCCTGGCTGTCTTCAAGACCCCTGGCTGTCTTCAAGACCCCTGGCTGTCTTCAAGACCCCTGACTGTCTTCAAGACCCCTGACTGTCTTCAAGACCCCTGACTGTCTTCAAGACCCCTGACTGTCTTCAAGACCCCTGACTGTCTTCAAGACCCCTGACTGTCTTCAAGACCCCTGGCTGTCTTCAAGACCCCTGACTGTCTTCAAGACCCCTGACTGTCTTCAAGACCCCTGACTGTCTTCAAGACCCCTGACTGTCTTCAAGACCCCTGGCTGTCTTCAAGACCCCTGACTGTGTTCAAGACCCCTGACTGTCTTCAAGACCCCTGGCTGTCTTCAAGACCCCTGACTGTCTTCAAGACCCCTGACTGTCTTCAAGACCCCTGACTGTCTTCAAGACCCCTGACTGTCTTCAAGACCCCTGGCTGTCTTCAAGACCCCTGATTGTCTTCAAGACCCCTGACTGTTTTCAAGACCCCTGACTGTCTTCAAGACCCCTGGCTGTCTTCAAGACCCCTGGCTGTCTTCAAGACCCCTGGCTGTCTTCAAGACCCCTGGCTGTCTTCAAGACCCCTGACTGTCTTCAAGACCCCTGACTGTCTTCAAGACCCCTGACTGTCTTCAAGACCCCTGGCTGTCTTCAAGACCCCTGACTGTCTTCAAGACCCCTGACTGTCTTCAAGACCCCTGGCTGTCTTCAAGACCCCTGACTGTCTTCAAGACCCCTGGCTGTCTTCAAGACCCCTGACTGTCTTCAAGACCCCTGGCTGTCTTCAAGACCCCTGACTGTCTTCAAGACCCCTGACTGTCTTCAAGACCCCTGACTGTCTTCAAGACCCCTGGCTGTCTTCAAGACCCCTGACTGTCTTCAAGACCTATGGCTGTCTTCAAGACCCCTGACTGTCTTCAAGACCCCTGGCTGTCTTCAAGACCCCTGACTGTCTTCAAGACCCCTGACTGTCTTCAAGACCCCTGGCTGTCTTCAAGACCCCTGGCTGTCTTCAAGACCCCTGACTGTCTTCAAGACCCCTGGCTGTCTTCAAGACCCCTGGCTGACTTCAAGACCCCTGACTGTCTTGAAGACCCCTGGCTGTCTTCAAGACCCCTGACTGTCTTCAAGACCCCTGACTGTCTTCAAGACCCCTGGCTGTCTTCAAGAAGTGGTAGTAGTGAAGAAGGTAATATCTCTCCACTTATAAAGTTATCTTCCTTCCTCTCTCTCTCTCTCTCTCTCTCTCTCTCTCTCTCTCTCTCTCTCTCTCTCTCTCTCTCTCTCTCTCTCTCTCTCTCTCTCTCTCTCTCCCTCTCTCTCTCTCTCTCTCTCTCTCCTCTCTCTCTCTCTCTCTCTCTCTCTCTCTCTCTCTCTCTCTCTCTCTCTCTCTCTCTCTCTCTCTCTATTTCTTATTATCTCGCTTTGTTTACTCAAAGAATGTGGAAAGTCAACGTGAGTCCTGTTACTCACCACCTACATCACCACCTACATCACCACCTACATCACCACCTACATCACCACCTACATCACCACTTACATCACCACCTACATCACCTACATCATCACCTACATCACCACCTACATCTCCACCTACATCACCACCTACATCACCACCTACATCACCACCTACATCACCTACATCACCATCTACATCACCACCTACATCACCACCTACATCACCTACATCACCACCTACATCACCACCTACATCACCACCTACATCACCACCTACATCACCACCTACATCACCACCTACATCACCACCTACATCACCACCTACATCACCACCTACATCACCACCTACATCACTACCTACATCACCACCTACATCACCACTTACATCACCACCTACATCACCACCTACATCACCACCTACATCACCACCTACATCACCACCTACATCACCACCTACATCACTACCTACATCACCACCTACATCACCACTTACATCACCACCTACATCACCACCTACATCACTACCTACATCACCACCTACATCACCACCTACATCACTACCTACATCACCACCTACATCACCACCTACATCACCACCTACATCATCACCTACATCACCACCTACATCACCACCTACATCACCACCTACATCACAACCTACTTCACCTACATCACCACCTACATCACCACCTACATCACCACCTACATCCTTACCTACATCACCACCTACATCACCACCTACATCATCACCTACATCATCACCTACATCACCACCTACATCACCACCTACATCACCACCTACATCACCACCTACATCACCACCTACATCACAACCTACATCACCTACATCACCACCTACATCACCACCTACATCACCACCTACATCACCACCTACATCACTACCTACATCACCACCTACATCACAACCTACATCACCACTTACATCACCACCTACATCACCACCTACATCACCACCTACATCACACCCTACATCACCTACATCACCACCTACATCACCACCTACATCACCACCTACATCACCACCTACATCACCACCTACATCATCACCTACATCACCACCTGCATCATCACCTACATCACCACCTACATCACTACCTACATCACCACCTACATCACCACCTACATCATCACCTACATCACCACCTACATCACCATCTACATCATCACCTACATCACCACCTACATCACAACCTACATCACCTACATCACCACCTACATCACCACCTACATCACCACCTACATCACCACCTACATCACCACCTACATCACCACCTACATCATCACCTACATCACCACCTGCATCATCACCTACATCACCACCTACATCACTACCTACATCACCACCTACATCACCACCTACATCATCACCTACATCACCACCTACATCACCACCTACATCACCACCTACATCACCTACATCACCACCTACACCACCACCTACATCACCCCGTACATCACCACCTACATCATCTACATCACCACCTACACCACCACCTACATCACCACCTACATCATCACTTACATCACCACCTACACCACCACCTACATCACCACCTACATCACCACCTACATGACCACCTACATGACCACCTACATGACCACCTACATGACCACCTACATGACCACCTACACCACCACCTACATCACCACCTACATCACCACTTATATCACCACCTACACCACCACCTGCATCACCACCTACATCACCACCTACATCACCACCTACATCACCACCTACATCACCACTTATATCACCACCTACACCACCACCTGCATCACCACCTACATCACCACCTACATCACCACCTACATCACCACTTATATCACCACCTACACCACCACCTGCATCACCACCTACATCACCACCTACATCACCACCTACATCACCACCTACATCACCACCTACTGCTTAGTTGCTACGTGGATGTTGCTTACAGCAAGAACTGGCTGTGTTGCAGCGCCTGTGTTGGGGGGGTTGGAAGGTATTCAGGCTTAATTGAAGGAACTGGAGAGCAGATTCAATTCCCTAGATCAAGAGCCCCTCACTCCAGCTCCAGACTTGGACATAATTCAGATGGATGACTGTCAGACGTTGATGTATGGCTGACAGTCTGACTCAGCCAAATGGAAATAAGTCACTTTGTCTGACTTTTTTTTTAGGGTTATCATGGTGAGTAATTTACATTATGTTACTAGGTACAGTGGCTGACCTACATTTCTGGGGCCCTGAAGCTTGAACTGTTGTAGGGGCCCTGAAGCTTGAACTGTTATGGGGGCCCTGAAACTGAGCTGTTATGGGGGCCCTGAAGCTTGAACAGTTATAGGGGCTCTGAAGCTTCAAATGTTATGGGCCCCTTCCCAGCCTTCTCATACAAAAGGCGCAAAATTTTAAGCACTGTGGACTACAGTGGTGTTTGAGGCCCCTCCGGGATTAGGGGCCCTGAAGCTTAAGCTTCATTACTTTCATAGTAGATCCGTCCCTGACTGTGTATAAGTCAGAGTCTGGAAGATACTTGTGACGTTCACGACAACAGACCAAGACAGGTGGAAAACATAAAAATCATTTTCAGAGAGAAGGTCTATTGAAGCAGTTGTGCCAGGAAGCTGGTGGTGCTGCCAGTATGAGGGAGACCCACAGGATCAACACGTACACTGGTGCTACCAGTATGAGGGAGACCCAGAGGATCAACACGTACACTGGTGCTGCCAGTATGAGGGAGACCCACAGGATCAACACGTACACTGGTGCTACCAGTATGAGGGAGACCCAGAGGATCAACACGTACACTGGTGCTACCAGTATGAGGGAGACCCAGAGGATCAACACGTACACTGGTGCTGCCAGTATGAGGGAGACCCACAGGATCAACACGTACACTGGTGCTACCAGTATGAGGGAGACCCACAGGATCAACACGTACACTGGTGCTGCCAGTATGATGGAGACCCACAGGATCAACACGTACACTGGTGCTGCCAGTATGAGGGAGACCCACAGGATCAACACGTACACTGGTGCTGCCAGTATGAGGGAGACCCACAGGATCAACACGCACACTGGTGCTGCCAGTATGAGGGAGACCCACAGGATCAACACGTACACTGGTGTTGCCAGTATGAGGGAGACCCAGAGGATCAACACGTACACTGGTGCTGCCAGTATGAGGGAGACCCACAGGATCAACACGTACACTGGTGCTGCCAGTATGAGGGAGACC